>NC_092878.1:40929571-41229571 GCF_028372415.1 Notamacropus eugenii | reverse complement strand
TCATTAATTCTTTCTCTGAAAGTGGATAGCATTTTTCATCATGAGTCCTTTGGGATTCTCTTGGGTCATTTTATTACTGAGAATAGCTAAGTCATTCACAGTATTGACTTTATTGTCTACAATGTTCTCCTGGTTCTCCTAACTTCACTTCGTATCAATTCTTACATGTATTTCCATGTTTTTTTCTCAAATCATCTTGCTTGTCATTCCTTGTAGCACAAAAATTTTCCATTACAATCATATACCACAATTTGTTCATTCATTCCCAGATTGATGGGAATCCCCTTAATTTCCAGTTCTTAGCTACCACAACAAGAATTGCTATAAGTATTTTTTGTACAATTAGGTCTTTTCACTTTTTTCTTCTTATCTCTCTGAAATAGCTCAAAGAGCTTAGAACTGTAAGGGACTTTAAAATTATTTGAATCAGGGTTTCTTAAACATTTTTGTGTTACAGATCCTGTCAGTAATCTGATGAATCCCATGAACACCTTGTCAGGAGAATGTTTTTACCTGTTTAAGATACGATAAACAGGATTACAAAGGGAAGTAATCATATTGAAATACAATTATAAATTTTTTTAAGTTGACAAACATCATGTTAATAGCATTGATCTATTCCCATCATTCTATAGATCACATCAATAGAAATGACTATACTAAGTTCACACAGACAAGAGGTAAGGTTCAAACTCATTCTTCCAAGTCCAGATCTAGCATTCTTCCATACTATCTACCACACTGCTTTACCAGGAACACATTGTCTTGGTATCATCAACTATGGTACAGGAAATGAAATCTTGCTTTCTGACAACTTCCATATGCCAACTATTTCCTATGTATACCTTTCCTTCCAAAGTTCTAACAGTCTGTTATACTCTAAGCTCCTTGAAGAAAGGGACCATGTCTTTCTTATTCAAGAAATTCACCAATCCCACAAGCCTTGAATAAGTACTGACACTGCAGAAAGCACTATGCTAGGCAATGGATATAGAAAAGAAACATGAAAAATAGCTCAAGGAAGTTACATCTTTTAACATTGAAAAGAGTAAGGTGCTTAAAAAATTGGTGTTGAATTAAATTCCAACTGAATCAAATCATTAGAAGAAGAGATGAAATAATGCCATGTGGCCCCAGGGAAATCAGTTTCCTTTGCAGAACTTCAAAACCCCTAGAAATCACACTCAAATTTGTTCCAATTATGTCATTATTCTTGTATGACTTAATAAAACTGAATAGATATCTATGATCCTAATAAGTCTTGGTAAGGTCTCCAATGTGTTTTCAATATTAGCGCTAGAAAGATAGCACATCCCACAATTATTGTGTCAAGTTTATATCATTTCCTTTGTACCATGAAATAGGGTATCACCAAGCTCCACCAAGTATTTCTGCTTCCTGGGGAGGTAACTCCCCCCTTTCCCTTCCCCACCTATGTTTTAATGGATGAAAATATTCCTTGATGTTCTGTGGAACAGCGTAGGGTTGCACAGTTTTTACATTGTTTGAAGAAATGTTTATACATCATAAAATAATCCACTCAATTCACTGTAATCCTTGATCAGTTTGGGGGTGGGGAAGAAGAGGGAAACCAGTCCAAACAATTATTTGGCATCATGCAGAATAAGAACAACAACAGTTTTATTTGAACTCTTCATATCTTCCAACTGGTCATGCCAGTTCAGTGTCCTATAGAGTTCCCTTTATTGAGTCCATGTGATCGGAGGTAAGAGTATTTAACAATGGAAAGCAGATTGATGTGAGATCTGGAATACCACAATTCCTTCTTGAGGAAGAAAAAAATCAGTTCCAGGCTGCCAAAAAAAATATTCCTTCTGTTGCTTATCTTACATCCAGAGAAAGTATTCAGTCAGGAGAAACTCTAATGAGCCCTTCAGAATCCTCCTTCAAAGATATGAAGTCTACCAGGGATCAGCTAGAAAAATGTCTAAAGTATGCATTATATACTGATTAGAGCCAAAACTAGGCTCTTCTCCATTTCTTAAGGTCTCCAATTGAATTCAGAAAATATTGTTTAATCTACACACACACACACACACACACACACACACACACACACACACACATCAACACCCAAGACTTCAACAAAACCCATTATTTTTCTTACCTCTCTAAACCTCCCACAGAAGGGAAAAAGTGATATTTTTGTTACTTTACTGAGAAGAATGCTTCAAATTCAGAGCATTCAAACTTTCTGGTGAATGGGAAATGCTGCATTAATAAGCCTTGACCCTTTGCAAATAGCACGTCATTAGGTGGTTTAAATAATGCAGTTGCTGACTCCCCAGGTCTAGAACCTGTTTAATAGACAACGCGATTAAAACTGAATGGTAATTGAGTGATCAGTAATTAGGAGGGCAAACAGTTGGCAAGCATTTTTACAAAGACAAAGAGCACAAAATAGTGGTTTGCTAACCTCTACAATGCTTCTTCCATAGAATTGTTGAGAGTTGTGAGCTTTTAATTAGCTCACAAAAATGCAAGGATATCCATACGTGTATGTACTCTTTGGTTCTTATTCATTAGCTAAGGAAGCAATATGAGCCAGAATGCTTTTTAAACCAGATGAGTCCAGCCTGAGTGAAGGCTAGATTTTCTTAGGTGATATAATGAATAGGATGAATATGTGTGTATTTGTACTTTGTAAGGCTTAAATACTGCTTTGCCAAATCCATACATAAATATTATGTACAAGGATACGTGTATACACATCTAATTATGCATGTATATACATACACATATACATGTTATATATATAGATATATATATATATATCTAGATATATACAATATATAGTTTTTTTCACTTTGTAAACTGCTTAAAGAATTAATGTTCAAATGGACAGCCTCTTTACTCAGAAATTAGACATAGTCTGTTGTCACTGTCTACATTTTAAAAATCTTCCTGTTTTGAAATTTAATTTACTTTTTATTTCAATCATCAACCAACACAGATGTTTTAACATGCAAAGATGAACAAGAAAAAGGCTACCTTAAAAAACTATGAATGTTATTTACAGTTTGTTTTTAAGTTAAATTTATCAAGTTGTAACAAAGTTCCTTTCTTTGTGTTTTCTTAGGCACATTTTCACTTCTGTGAATGAAAAAGAAAATTCTGACCCTCTTTTTAAAGTGAATCTATCACCATCCCCTTCCCAGAAAAGTGAATTAATATAAGAAAAAGAAAAGAACATTTAGGCCATTTTTGAGAATGTGCATCTCATTCCACAGCATTTGCTCGACTGGCTTCCTTTTGGCCATCATCACGAGTAGTGCCGATGTAGAATATTAGGAAGGATAAATACATATACATATATACTACAAGTATTTATGTATATGCATGTGGTATAATGGAAGGAAAACTAGCATCAGTGTGTCAAGCAGCTCACAAGAGTATAAACTGCAAATTTTTGTACTGGTAGATCTTTCATCAACATAATTGGGGTCATTAAAGGAATTTAGCAATATCCTAAAGGCAATCTGTTCTATTCTCCTGCTTCTATCCAATTCATTGTTCATTTTTACTGTCCCTCCTGGTTATACAAATTGATGGACAGGTTCTAGAGCTGGTCCATTCAACTTCATGTCATAAGATGTGCAATTCTTCATTCACTGGGTCTTTCCTCTTCAAGCGACTGGCCCAAAACTCTTGAATAATTACAGATCCCTTCCACAAGATTCTGAAGTTTTCTAGATTGTGAAGCAAATAGCAGCACAATCCTTGTCATGTTCAGGAAGGACCATCTGGAGAATCTTACCATCCACAGGGATGGCCTTTTCAACTTGGATTAAATAAAAGATCTCCTATGCCACAGTGGTAGGAACACACTGTTATAAATCCATACATGATGGGCATGAAAATTTATCATCAATGAAGAATTTTGAAGACAAGTAGGAGTAAAATATGTTATTAGTGAAATGTTATAGAAAGTACTATAGGAAAAGAAGATGACTCAGTGTCTAGGGCAGAAACTAAAATCTGTGTTGTGCTATAGAAAAGAAAACACAGTCTAAGTTTGTAATCAAACAGCTACTTTCCTTAAGCAGTTGCACAAAAATACACAGGGTAGAGGCAGATTATAGATATCTAGGCTTTCTTTCAGGTCTGAGAAACCTGAGATAAGAAGGCAGTTCTTCTCAGAGAAGGCACAGTACTCCAGGTGGCCATATACTCAGAAACTCACTCCTATACCATGGATAGTTTACTTAGGGGATAAGTTCCTCTCAAGCTCTCACTAGCTGAATTATTTTTAATTCAGTTCTGGCTTACCACAATCTACCTCCTTTCTCCTAATGACCTATGTCATCCACTGCTTCAAATAGCACCCCCACTTAGGATGAAATATATTAACCTTATAACCTAGAAACTGTCTCTCCATTGGCCTCTGGTGTCATCAAGGTAGATAGGTATTGATGTAGGTGATTATTTTCCAACCCTTCATTCTCAGAAACCACAAGAAACATTTTCCTTACTCCATTTCTGAGTTAGAGAAGAATTATACTTTTAACCACAAGGCACTATATTGAAAGCAGTATGGAGGTACATTAATGATAATTAAAAAGTAACAGTGATCAAAGAGTTAAAATGGATCTACTTTGGTTGTTGACTAGTAGTAGGCCTGAGTTTGACACTCTTTTACGTCATTACCATATTCTGGAGTCCTGTTAGGTTGTCTATTCATTTGGTGGTTTTGCCCTCCTGATTACCATAAATTCTAAATCATTTCAGCAGAGCCTGCCACTCATAGTAACACTTTCTGGGGTAAACTAGAAATCTGTTCCTTTCTGACAAAATAAAACACCCAACATCTTAGTACAGGATGAAAAAGCTGTTTAATTTGACCGCCCATGCAAAGATATATAGCAAATATATGTATAAGTGGGCCTGCTTGGAGTTAGAGGCTTCATCAGACCTGAGAAGCCTTGGAGGTAAAGGATGTGTAACTCCTTTAGTTCCTCAGAGAGGCTTCTCTCTTAAGATGGCTAGGAGGTCCAGGTCTAAGTTCCATGTAATCTACTTTAAGGGAAAAAATTCTCTTCACATCCTACCATTAGCACTTGAGCTCTTATCCCAATTCTAGCCTATCCATAGTTAGTTATGTGGTGAGGGCAAAGGATAACAGATAAAAAGCTAGAATATTACAGTAATATTCCCCTGTTGTTAGGAGAAAGAGGAGAAGACTTCCCACATGTTCCTTGGACCTCTTATGCAAACTTGTAGGAAAATATGGAAAAGAGTGTGCTAGATGGAGTGGTACGGGTGGTCTGTGGTTTGTGCTGTTGGAAGAAATATCTTAACTGATGAGACTATGGAGCCATTTGAGTATTTGTGTGTGTGTGTGTGTGTGTATGTGTGTGTATACCTTCACTCACCCACATATGTGTATGTGTGTATATGGTAATTTCCTCTTACTCTCTCTCTCTTCTCCTTTCCTCCATTTTCTTATGTCTAAATCTTTCTCTATCTATGTCTGTATCTATACCCATATTTATCTCTCTCTCTCCCCATATGTATGTATATATGTGCATGTGTTTGTGTACATGTATCTGTGTCTATATCTATATTGATATTTATCTAGATCTATACCCATGCCTGTATCCACCTATCTATATGTATAGGTATTTATGCCTAAAATAGATCCATTTCCATGTGTAATCTGTGTGACTTGTCCTAGACAATCTCAGAATTGAAGATACATCACAGACCATCTAATTCAACCTACACATAAATAGAAATTTTTACATTATCCCATTGTTTGTCCTTCATTTTTCAAGAGGATCAATGACATCATCAGGGATCTCTTGACTTGTATGTGAATTGGATATAAGGGAGGTAGAGTTGAGCAAAGTTATCAACCTTGCTCTCTCTTCCAGCATCATAAATTTCCAGCAGGAAGACAAAATTCAAGATGGCTAGTGAGGGCCTAGGATGTAGTGGATCAACCTTGGTGTCTTCAATGTCCGAAGAAGCTCTAAGTGCTCCACAGCACCTGCTTCAGATGCCTTCACAGGTATACTGCAATAAATTGTTCTTATCCACCCATTCCACTGGGGGAAATTTTTATTCACAAACCTGGGGCAGACATCTCCCTAATTCACCAACAGGTTTGAGACCTGTCAGTTAATCTCAACTTGGTTTAGTCCATTTACCAAGATAATTGTACTGTGTGGCTATTGCTTGCTACAACTTATTGGAGCTACAGGTAAGAGCTGAGTGAAAGGTGGACACCAAAAGTGAATGAGCAGTCCTAAAAAGGACTCGACAAAGTGAGGAAAGCAGAACCAGGGGAGCATTTTAGTGGTTAACTTTGATAGACTTGGTTCTTCTCAGCAATGCAAGATTCTAAGACAACTCCAAAAGGCTCATGATGGAAAATACTATCCACACCCAGAGAAAGAATTATGGAGTCTGAATGTAGATCAAAGCATTTTATTTGCTTTTTCTCTCTTTTTTGTTTTGTTTTATTTCTTCTTTCTTGTAGTTCATTTCATTGGTTATAATTCTTCTTTACAACATCACTAATGTGAAAGTATATTTAATATGAATGCATATGTATATCAGATCACAGGCTGTCTTTGGGTGGGCGAAGGGAGTGAGGGGGAGAAAATGTAAAACTCAAAAGCCTGTGGAACTGAATATTCTAAACCAAAAAACTAACTAATTAAAAATAAAACACTGAAATAAAAGGCAAAAAGGAAAGGAAAGGATGGGAAAGGAAAGGAGAGGAAAGGAAGGGAAGGGAAGAGAAGGGAAGGGAAGGGAAGAGAAGGGAAGGGAAGGGAAGGGAAGGGAAGGGAAGGGAGGGGCTCAACAAGCATTCTTGAAGACCTTCCATGAGGAAGAGCTCACCTCCTCCTAAAGCACTTGCTCATTGTACTTTGGGTTAACCATATTAGTTTTCCCTTCCATCCGGCTAAACATTCCCACTTCCTTTAACCAACTTTTAAACAGCAGAAATTCCATGCCCTTCCCATCTATAATTCTGCTCTGAACAATATTCAAATCATCAGTGAACTTTCTTTTCTGTGGTACTCAGAACTAGTCACAATATTGCTGATTCAGATTCCAGAACAAAGTAGAGTGGAACTATCACCTCTTACTCTAGATGGAAGTCAGAGAATATCTAGTATAAGCTAGACATGGCCAAAAACCCTTTCTACATCAGTAACAAGGATGATTAACCTTTGTTTGAAAATCTTTAGTTAGAAGGTAGTGGGTATCTCCAAAGAGCCTCCATTTCCCATTTGGAAAACTTTAAATGTCATATAACTCTCTAAGATGATCAACTACAGAACAGTTGACAATATGTTTTGGGAATTTGACTTTATTTAAGTTTTTGGACCTCAGTTTTCCCATATTTCTCTGCAGTCCAAATTTAAATACTTGGACTGTATAGTCTTTTAGGTCCCTTCCACCCCTAACTCTATGAAGCTATGATCATCACTTCATGTTCATTGCACTGATGAAATCACACACTACCTTCCATTCCCCTGAACGTTCCACCCCCCCAAAAAAAATCCTTAATACATTTCCCCCTTGCATCAAGCATAAATTTACTTTTTTTGTGATTTCCACTCATTGTTCCTAGTTCTGGAGTCTGGGGTCCAGCAGCACGTGCGGAATCACTTTATGTTTCCAAACCTTCAACATAAAGGAAGCTCTTATGACCCTTATCAGTCTTTCCTAAATATCCTGGAAGGTAGACTCATAGGCAATTCAGTTCTTTGGCATACTTTTGTTCCCTTCTAACTTCCCTCTAAAGAATGAGGTCGTTAGCTTCTACCCTTAACTTGTGGAGAACTGCTCTATTATACAGTCTTTTTCCATTTTATGTTAATAATCTGAGCTTTGAAAGTTTCAGCAAGCTACTGGTAGTTTGGTGTCAATTGAGGTTAAGCTGAAACACACCTTGAAAGCAGCTCAATTGTGATGCTGATCCAATTGAAACTAATACCTCTGGTGGGTTCAACATATGTAAAAGAGATGGAGCTCTCTAGGCAAGCTTCACTTTTTCCTTCCTTCTACCTTATGCCTTAGGGAGCTGAATAGAGAAGCTTTAAAGCTCAAATTAAAGGACTTTGTTCTCATTCAATTTGGAGGTGGGAAATTGGGGATTGCTTAGCTGAGGGAACTTTCAAAAGATTAATAACTGAATGTATTCTTAGGGTGATTTTTTTTCCAGTGGATGAGACACACAACGGAACCAACTAAATCTCATCATTAACCAGGACAGTAATAATTTTGATATAAAAATAGGCCTCCATAGGAATGCAGTATGAGCCAATAACAAGCAACAGTAGTTTCTTTGTGATAAATTGACACTAAAACCAAATCCTGGCAATCTCTTATATTATTTAGAGAAGCAATGATCAAAGACAGAAAGTGCTAGCAGCCTCGTATATTCTCCACTGATGCAGAGATATTGTCAGTAATAGGGAATGTGGTTACTACCTAGGAGAGCTTGAGAAAAGTTTTAAGCCCCACATTTATAAATCTCAGGTAAAAGTTGGGGCTTAAGTGTAAAAACAACAACCACACAGAACAATTCTTCAATAACCTACAAACTCTCAAGGTTGTTTTAAAGTAGCCTTATAAATAGAGCCTCCCATATCCTTTTTGAGAAAGTAAGAATTTCAGTTAGGAAAGGGGGAAAAAAGAATGGATATTTTCATTTGTCTAGATGGAACCATAAGAAAATATAGAGGGCTGGATGGAGTTAGCTCATTGCAGAGGGGGAATCTGGTTTCCTGACTCCTCATTCATTTTGTAAGTTGTTGTCCAATTAAATGTACCTAAAACATTACTTTCAAATTGACATTTCTTTCATCAAAAATATTCACTGACTGTTCATTGTCAATCAGATGAAGTTCAGTTTCCTTGGCTTGGGATTCTAGACCTTCCCCAATCTAACCATTTCTAAACAGTTCCCATGCATGTTAAAGTGTTTATATCAACATTCTGTGTGTGTACGTGTGCATGTATGTGTGTGTTAGCCAAAAAACTAGAAGCAAAATGTTTGCCCAACTACTGGATCATGGCTTAACAAATTGTGGTGTATGAATACAATTGTATAAGATTGTGCTACAAAACATTACAAAAATGTGAAATTTAAAGAAACATGTATTATGAAACATGAATGTATACAAATACAGATCCAGAAAAAAATATAATCAATAACTATAATAGCATAAGTGAAAAGAATAAAATGCCATGGAAAAAAATGTAGCTATAATTACTAATTTTAGCTAACTATGGAGAAGAAATGAGAAAATATACTACCTTTATTTTATTGAAGAGGTGGAAGGACTGAAGGCCATGTTACATGTTTGTAGTCTTGTGTGGGTTGGTTTTGCTCAAATGTTTTTCGTTGTTATAGAAGCTGATTGGGTTGAAGCATTTAAGAGTATTTTCTTTCTAAGTGCATTTCATTCTAACATTCAGATTGAAACTCCAGCCTTATGATTACAGTATCTGGAGGGGACCCAGAGTTGTAGCTCCCTGTGCTGGACCTTGATTAATAATGTCCAGAAGGATTCAGAGGAGGTTATTACCAATTCTAGACCCACAGGATCCACTATCTGCTCCAAGAAATTACTAAATTTTCTCAGAAATATGCTACGCCATTATCACCAAATACCTTAATTTTCCAAAAATGAGAATCTGTTGAGAGTATGGTTGTGTAGAATGGGCTATAAAACAGGCCTGAATGGAGGTAGAAGGCCAGACTCTACCAATTACAGAGGGAAGAGAGAAGAAGAGGTTAATGATGAGAGTTACTTGGTACCATTCATCTAGGAATGTGCTGGAGCTAGTCTGTGAGTTCCTATTGTCCAGTTTTCAGTATGAGCATTTACACCTGGGAAACTGGTAAACACTACAAATCAAGGCCTGATTTATTGTTTTGTTGACTGTCTAGACTTGAAAAAGGGATGAATAAAATGTTATTAATGAAGATTAAATTTAAAAGTGAGATGTGGTAATTTTTTTTTTTTTTGAGAGATGGTTGTTAAACATTTTCCAGAACACACCTGTATTTAGAACTTAGTCACCCAGGAGGAATGAAGCCCATTTTCAGTCCATCAGCAACCCACTCACGAATATGTGAGATATTTCTTTGCTTGTCTGTGTTCTTGAGCGGTTATCTTAAATTCCTTTGCTTCTTCTGAGAATACCTCATTACCTGTTTTATGATGAGAATTTTCTTCCTGGTAACAAATAGGTGTTACTGGTTTAAAGGCAGAACTGTAGTCTCCTGGAACACCAGAGTGAAAAGAAAGAACAAGGAAAAGAATGACAGTGAATACTGCCTCTATCTCCTTTCAACCTTATTCCCTTTGCCTACTTTGGTGGGTAAGGCTGCCTGTGAATTCTCTTTTTCCTATTAAGAGTAAGAAAATGTAAACAGTAGGGGTAGCAAAATATCCGTGCTGGAGCAATGAGTCTAGGGATTGTGAGCTTGAGAGAACAGCAGAATCTGGGGTGGTTGAAGAGGACAGGAGTAGTGACTATCTCTCTGTGGTTATTTTCTATGCCTGGCAGGGTCCCCAGTGTCCCTTTTCTGTTGCCTTCAAGCAACACTCATCATTGTTTTCTGAAAAAATGCTGGCTTTTATTATCATCATTACCATCACCCTTATTGCTTTCCTCTTAGTGACCCTAGCAAGCAAATTTCCCCATATTGACAGTCACTGAATGAGAGTGCTTTAGAAACCTTATGAAGCAAGAGTTTGCCAAGGTGACCTGGTTTTTGAGACTGCGCAGGCAGCGCCCCTACAGTTACAGACAAATGGACTGAAATAGCCTTTGTGTTCCATTCACCATCCAAGCAGATGCATTTTCTCATGATATTCTGTTCCACAGTGAGAACAAGTCAGAGTAGTTCATATACATTATCCTGTAGTAGGCAGAATCTCTGAGTGCCCTTCTGTACCCAATGAGAAAAAAAAAAAAGAAGTTTGGGTTTCCATTCTTCAGGATGCTGTGAGAACTTGATGTCTTTCATTAAAGACCAAGAGGCTCAATTCCACCCAAAAAAGTTTCCTGTCAGGTGTTAAGTTTACTTCCTAAAACTTGCTTGAGAAAATTAATGAGGTAAGTTATTAACCACCATGTCAGGTAGTTTTTCCATCACCAGCTGTAAAAGCAGGTAGCAATCTCACTCTACCTTGAAGGCATCATTCATTATAAATTACTTGCGTTCAATCATGAGTGGAACACAGTGAAGGGAAAAGCACCAGAGAAGTTCTTCCCTGAGCTTTTTCAGAAGGCAAGAACAGGAGGATTAAGCACACATGTTATTTTCAAACTTCTTCAGATGAACTGTTTTGACTTCAAATAACATTCCGGCAGCTGGATCCTTAAGAGTTATCTGAAGCCAGGCTCAATACTGTTTCTTGACATTATTTCTTGATAAGAGCCATCACCTATGAAAGGGGGAGTTCTCGCCTTAGGATGGTGATTTGAAAAACTGTATTACTCTGAGAGTGATCTCATGACTTTCTAGCTTGGTATGAGATTTTTGAAGATCCTTGAATACCCTGCTAAGGAGCTTGTATTCCATTCTATAAATATGCATCAGTTATTTATTTGTTTATTCATTTGTTTGTTTGTTTTTGCCCATATGAATGACATGACAAAGTATTCCCATACAGCATTTGAAAGTTTATCAAGCATTTTTCACAAAACAGCTCTATGAGTCAGGAAGAGAAATTATGGTTATCCTCATTCTCTGGAGAAAAGAGTGGGGTTGATTGAGTTACTCCATGAAATCACCCCACTCTACTTAAAATAAGTCATAAGATGCTCTGGTACCCTAACCAAATGAAAAAAGATAAATCCATCATTAGACTCAGTCTAAAAAGTATTTGGAGGTAGATTGACAGTTATAAAGGAGAGTTCTGATTGATTAAGAAAATTTGGTCGTGCCCTAGGAGTCATTTATAAGTTATCAAGTAGGTTGAGAAGGGAGTCATTGGAGACTACAGAGCATTTATAGTTTCAGTAAATGTGCTGAGAAGTATTTGCCTGCCTGGGGCCAGAGAAAGATATAGGAGAGGCCTTGGTTTTGACCTTGCCCTAAGTCTCCTTCCTCTTCTTCCTTTGGCTTAAAGAGGAACTTGCAAGCTGATGTTGACCTATTTTTTCAATTGTGTCCTAAGAGCATTTCTGGATCAGCTGATAACAGGGCTTACTTTGGGAGCCAAGGACACACTGGGCCATAGATTCAAGGCTCTACAAAGAAGCTAGTAAAGAAACTACAGGGAACTTTTTGAGCACTCCATAAGTGAGAGAAAAGTACTTCCAACAACCAGGAAGTATGCTACCTCTTTGTCAGAGGTGCTCTCTAAATTTAAACCCATTTACCCCAGATTCTGTGTGTGCTTGTGGAACACTGTGTCACAGACTTTGGAATGAATGTGTTGTGTTTGTGTTTTCTGTTTGTGTTTTTTTTAACCAATTATTTTTACTATTTTACCTCAGTAAATACCCCTTTTTCAATTACTTATATTTGCTAACAAAAATAATTCTCAACTGATATTCTTGAGAGGAAGGCCATCAGAGTAGACATAAGCAAATTGCATTTGAGAATCACCCTCGGCTGCTCAGAAAAATCTCTAAAACTCTGATGGGGGAAATTTAGTTAGCTTGGGGTACCTGACATTACTGTGAGTTTCCTGTTGTTGTGAATAACTCATTATTGTGAATGAGAAATGTGAAATTCTCCTTCTCTCAACCTTAGTTTTCCTATCTGTATTATTCATATAAGTTCTGAGGATAACTGTCACAATCACATAACTAGGAAATGGTGAAGATGAGGATCAAATTGGGGGGTCTTTATACTCTCAAGTTCAGTGCTCCTTTCATTAGGTCAAGATGACAAATTGACAAAGAATTTTTGCAATTATCTAATTTAGTCTCAGTGGACAACCCCAGTTAGTTCAGGTTAAGGGAGAGCATCTAGCAATACATTTTTTTATTCTGGGCTCTGTGCAAGAGGAAACAGAAGTACTTAGTATGGTCTTAAACAGGCTCATAATTCATTTTCTTGGTTGGACATAAGAATCTTCCTTTCTCCCCTAATTTTGCTCTTGTGAAAGTATTAGAATTTCACTGCAAATCTCTAAGTACCTTTTTGACCGATTCTAAATTGACTATGTTTTATTACTGTCAGATATTTTCCTCATTTTATGCTTTTTGAGCCAGAGTGAAAACTTCCTGTCATTTTGAGTAGGAAAGACCAGATATGTCTACATGATCTCCATTCTCTAAATGTAGTAGACAGTCCAAAGAGGCACAGTGGAGTTCATTCAATTCACCAGGTCACAAAGAAATGGTCATTTCTTAGCCTTGGACTTTGTTGATTTTTTGTGAGTTGCTAGCAGCTTAGCATATCCAAGCTTAGGGAAAAATGATTAGTCCTTCAACTAGCTAAGAAACTGTACTGTGAGACTAATTTGATTCAGATTCCTTGCCATCATTTCCCCCTCTGTATAAGAGTCTCTCCCTTAATGTTCTCACTGAGAGAAAACGTGATATCTGAGTAAGCACAATGACAGTACCTTAGCTAAACACTGCTTACTTTTATCAGATCTTCCCAGGCGACAGAAATTTAGAGATACTGATTGCTACCTAATCTGCAAGAGCTTATCTTCCACCAAAACATGGCTTATGCAACACATCCTCTGTGAAACCTCCTTTGATTCCTTGGGTTTACTTTTCTATTGTACATGTATAGAGATCCTACCATAGTATTCTGGGCATATTAGGTCATAAAAATATTAGTTGAATGAAAAGCTGATTAAGAATATGGTATTAAGATTTGGATTTTGGAATAATGTCATAAAATGCATGAATTGTGGCATTTGGATAAAGACAGAGTGCAACAAAATAAGACTAGTTAAAAAATAAACTCATTTATCTAGAAACATCTAGGTGGTACAATGGTTAAAGCACTACACCTGAAGTTAAGAAGATGAGTTTAAATCCAGCCTTGGGCAATTATTAGATTTGTGACTTTGGCCAATTACTTTAACTTCTGTCTACCTCACTTTCCTCAACTGTAAAATAATGACGTTTCTCTTCCAGGGTTGTTGTGAAGATAAAATGGGAAAATGTTTATAACGTGCTCAACATAGTATGGGTCTAATGTAGCAAAAGGAGTCAAACAAGGGACCAGTAATTTATGGAAAATAATATCTAACAAGAAAGCCTATAGTAATATGTCGGACCTTAAATGGTTACAGATAGATATACAGTGTATTGGTAATAAAGGCAAATCAAAGATCTGAAGATAGAGGGGCAGATTTGGTCTTGTAAGCATTACTGAGACTTGGTGATGGAAATCATGTCTGCCATATTGGTTTGTAATGTACAATAGTCCTCTATCATTTCTTTTACACACCTTCCTCAAATCAATATAATGGATGAAGAAATGATAGAGTAGTATTGCATATTAAGAAGTATACTTATGTGAGGTAATCCAGGAACCTGATGGAAGAGACATTGTAGAGGTCATCTGAGTAAAGATCATTGGGTAAAGAAACAGAAGTGAGACTTTCATGGGAGTATACTACAGACCTCCTAGACAGAAGCTGAATCAGATAAGGAGATTGAGAACCACATCCCATATCTAAAGCAGAAGAACATCATTTAATAGGGTCTTGAAATATCTGGAGATTCCCTTCCAAAAGCAGGTAAGAAATTTATACTTGTCTTAAGAATGATAAAAATAATTAAAATGCTATTTTTCATAAGGTAGAAGAAGAAAGTAGAGGGGACCACTAACTTTTTTTCCAATTTCGATCAACAAGGAAAATATCTCTCTACTTGTTCTGACATGGAAACTACATTTGAGAAAATCCAATTTCAAATGGTTCAGAAAAAGGAAAACAATAAATTACTATTTTGCAGAAATATTCAGCTTGAGAGGAATGGGAACTTCTCAAAAAAGCAATTCTAAAGACACATTCAAATGATTATGATGAGGAAGAAAAAGAATTATATTGCTGAACTGGGAATTTATCAAGCAATTCAATTTTTAATAGGCATATATAGAGAATGAAAACAAGAGCGAGTCACTGAAGATGAATGCAAAAGAGAAAAGTAGAATAGACCTGTAGTGTCAGGAGCACCAGAGCCCAGAATGGGCTGCAGTTGGTAATGAGGGCTAAGGACCACTAAAAGGTAAATCTAGATGTTTCTGGAAAATCAAAAGAAGGATCCAATAAGGGATCAGACAGCTCCCAAGCATGGGGGCAATGATGATAATGGATGGTGGCTTGTAAGAATGCTGAGCTTCTCAATTCTTCATTTGCTTGAGTTTCTTTGACAATACACACACATACACATATAGCTATAGATATATGTATATAGATGTATATGTGTGTGTGTGTGTGTGTGTGTGTGTGTGTGTGTGTATGACTGCAGAGAAAAATAAGAAAAAAATCTCAAAATAAATGAAGAGTTGATGAAACAACATATAGCTGTCCCAAATGAGTCTAGTGGCTGGTCCTTGGTGAACTATATTCAAGGGTATTAAAAGAAATATTAGGTGTGATTGTTCATTCACTAATAGTAATCTTTGAATAATATTGAAGAACAAGAAAAGATGACATGATTAAAAAATGATACATGGCCCATTTTCTTTCTTTCTTTCTTTTTTTTTTTTTGGTGAGGCTACTGGGGTTAAGTGACTTGCTCAGGACCAAACATCTAGTAAGTGTCAAGTGTTTGAGGTTGGATTTGAACTCAGGTTCTCCTCAGGCTCTGAGGCCCATGCTCTAACTACTGAAAAATCTAGCTGCCCCTGCCCCATTTTCAATAAATGAGAGACTGCATATTGTAGGTCATTAAACTTAACTTGTATTCCTCCAATTCTAGAACATATCATCAAAGGGATGGTTTGTTAGGTACTTAGAACTGGCTTCAATTATCATTCAAGCCAGACTGAATTTATCAAGAAAAGGTAATGACAGACTATCCTTATTTTCATTTTTCATAAGGCAACTTAGCTTATACATGGGGAAAATGCTGGTTTATCTTTGTTTTAGCAAAGAATTTGAAAGATTCTTTTCAGCTATCTTTGTGAAGGAAATGGAAACACATCAGTAAGTACAGTAAGGTAGATTCAGAAATTAATCCCACCTACCACAGTTGAACAACTGAATTCAGAGTTGTCACTAGTGGGTCATTGTTAAGTTACAGAGGGGCCCAGGAATCTGTTTTTTCTCTTCAATATTTTAATCAGTAACTTTAATGAAGGCATGCAAAGAACATTTGTCAAATTTGTAGAACTTAGCAAGTAGAACTAATGTGTTAGATGACAGAGTCAGGATCCAAAACGTATGTTGATATGCTAAGACTTGAGCTAAATAGAATAAGAACAATTCCCATAATGACAAATATGAAGTCCTACACTTGAGTTAAAAAACTCAACTTAAAAATACAGAATTGAAGAGAGATGTGGCTGCACAATAGAGAGGCAATCTACCTCCAGGATCAAAAAATAACTCCTGTTTTTGACATTTAAAGCACTTTGTAATCTGGTTTCTTCTCTCTGTTCCAATCTTCTGATACTTGACTCCTCACTTTACATTCTTATAATCCAGCAATATTGTCCTAATTGTGTTTCTTGAACACAGCACTTAATCTCCTGTCTCAGTGTCTTTGTACTAGCTTAATTCTCTGCTTGTAATGATCTTCCCTTTCTTTATTTCCCTGTGTTCCTTCTCAAAGCCCTCCTACTACAAGAAGTCTTTCTCAGACCACTGAGCTGCTAGTATAGATTACATTCCCTTTACTCTGTATATATCTTACATATACCTAATCATTTACAAGTTGTCCTCCATTAGGATATAATCTTCTTGTGGGCAAATTTGCTTTTGTCTTTCTATCTATCTCCAGCTCATAGTATAGTGCCTGGAATATAGTAAATGCTTAATAAATGCATAATGACTTACTGAATTCAATTCCCATCTCTCATACTGGTTGAGTGACTTCCAGGAGCTCACTTAACCTCTCAGTACGTTAAGTAACTCTCCAATACTACATTGTTTAGATAATGCCAATCTGTATTGGTAGGATTCATCTAGGAGCTCCTTATGCCAGTGAAATTATAGGTCTTAATCACTATCGCTATCCCATAAATAGACCCAGTTCAGAAGGAAGCAATTTACAGAATTATGCTGTCATATTTAATATTTGGTGGATGCCCAAAATTAAATAAAAGTCTATGTGGTAACAGTAATGATGACAGTTTAATTATAACAGTCTTAAAATGATGATGTTGATGAAGATAAAGATGATGATCAGTTAAAAAACACTGTCTCTAATCCCAAGTGATCATTCATGTTTGGGGGAGGGGTAAAAGAAGGGGAATAACAGTAGGTTATGCACAGAAATCATTCTGTGTATCCCGTATGGTAGCCATAAAGGTCAATTAAAAACTCTAATATTCTGGCAAATTAAGCTCTGCTTGTACCAGGACCTAAGTTTTGTGCTACTTATTTGTCACCAAAAGATCAAATCATTGGTAAGTCTTCCAGATTCACAACTTGAATAAGCAAACAATGACTAAAACAAATCTTTAAATGTTTGCAAAAGATAAGTAAGTTGGCTCAAAAGAAAAAAAATATGTTGTGATACAATGTCCCTGGGCCACCAAAAAATAGTTTAATAGTTATTGAACCAATTGCCTAAAAGTATTATACTATTTATATTGCCTTTGTCGATTATTACAAAGCCTTTGGTTCAGTTCTGCACTAATGACCTATTCATACATTTCAAATTACATATATATGTGTGTTTGTGTATAAAACATACATATATGTGTACGTATACATACACACGCAAGCACACACACATTTAACAAGTGTAGTGAAAATGCTATAATATGTGATGTCCACTTTGAAAACTGATCTCTCCTAAAAACATACTATCAAGTTAATATTGTCAAGAACAATTGATGTAAGTTGACCTAGCATTTTTTATGGAGATAACTAAAACTGATTATAGTTCTGTCTCTCCCTTAGGATATTATCATCTCTTCTAAATAGAACTAAATGTAGCTCCCAATTTAACAAGAAAAATCAATCCAAAACATTTTATTAATCAACTGAAGTGCCTGGATGACATTTTGACTCCACTATGACAAAAAAAACAACAACAAAACAAAATATTAAAAAGTTCTCTCATCTCAAAGAATGTCAGATCCCTATGATGTCAAAATATGATCTGAACTCAGTAAAATATAAAAAAAAAACATATCTAAGAAAGATAAAAGCTTTGTGTTTGAACTTGGAAGTCCCACTGAACTAATGAATGAAGGCAATACCCACGTATTCCTTAGTTCCTCTAAGGGAAGACATAGTTAGAGTGATATTAAAGGGAATTTTTGGGTTGAATACGTTAAAACCTTAGTGACATCTTTAAATCAAAGCCTAACATGAAAAAAATATTTAAAGCAATTAACACCTGTGTTATATATTTTATTGTACAACTTTGGAACTAATAAATGGGTCATAATATAGTTGGAAAATATTCTCATTAAAAACTTGTACTATACTGACAGAGCATCCATACTCTAAAGTAGTTTTGGAAAGATTAGCCAGCACTTCCTTTGATACAAAAAAGAAGGGTGGATGCATGCACACACATATACATGTACATCTATATGTATATGTGTTTATATATAAAAGAGACATAGATATGGATATGTACATATTTTCACATATTCTTAGATTAAATGAGAAACAGGTGAAAAAAATCTAGAGAAATATTATTTTAAACAGACAATTTCTCCAAATACTAGTCATGCTAATGGTTGAAATGCTCTGGATTTGTCAAATATTATCCAAAATTATTCACTTCTAGAGGAGGCCTATAAAATGTCTAAAATCCAGGAATGGAATAAAAAGTTCCTTCAAGGGTGACATCTGCATGGACTCAGCTCACTGCTGATACAGAATCAATGAGTTCAAATCTGGTCTCAGACACTGGACACTTACTATCTGTATGACCCTGTGCAAGTCACTTAACCCTGATTGACTTGCAAACAAAATAAAGATACTAATAAATATATATTTTAAAAAAGAATTACTGAATAAATTTGAGGAAAGAAGGATTTTATGATTACAATGAAGGACCAGGTCATTGCCACTAAACATTAGAGTAGAGCTATCCTTAATAAGTACAGAATTAGTGATCAATGTAAGTCATTCAAAGAAAGATTAGAAACATGACAAGACAGCAATGATCTTGTTTCTAGAATTATATATATATATACATATATATATATATATATATATACACACACATACATACATAAATATATCAGAAGCTTGCTACTTTTCATTGATTGACAATAGACAATCACCATAATGCAAAAACAAACTTCAAAATATTCTGGAGAATTCAACCAATAAATTGTACTAGAATTGTCCTATTATCACAGACCAAAATTTTGCCCCACAGTTATCAAAATGTCATATTGATCCACAAAGCCTTAAGAGCAATGTTTTAAATAGATGTTGCCATACCAGATACTCATGATATCCAAGCTATAATGAACAACAATAATGATAAAAAATATCAATTATGAAGAGCTAGCAGAGAAGATTGATGGTTGAATTGTCCAGTATGTTACTAAAGTTATAAAAAAGATGTCTACGGTGAATTTACAGAGAATAAGCTTATATACTAATGTGTTTATTCCCCTACAAAAGTAATTATTTTATCTAGCTGTGAAATATTTCATAAAACATTAAATAAAAGAAAGAGAGATTTGTCCTGGGACCACTTCTTTGTAAACTTTATTTAAGAAGATGAGCACTGTACTTAACATGGTGTCTGGAATATAGAAGCACTTAATAGATGTTTATTGATTGCAGTAAATGTTTTACATATATTATCTCATTTTATTCTTATAACAACCCTGTGAGGTAGAGGCTATTACTATTATTCCCATTTTATAAGAAGAAGACAGAATTTTAAATAACTTACACTAGAAATATAACTAGTAAAGACCCCAATAGATTTTTAAAAATGTAATTTATTTGCATTTTTCAACATTCATTTCCACAAGATTTTGAATTTCAAATTTTCTCCCCATCTCTCCCTTCCCTCTACCCTAGCACAACATGCACCCCAATAACCCCTTTCCCCAATCTGCCTTCCCTTCTATCACTTGCCCTTTCTCCCATCCTTCTGTAGCACAAGACAGATTTCTATACCCCATTGCCTGTACAACTTATTTCCCAGTTGCATGAAAAAACAATTTTTAACATTCATTTTCAAACTTTGAGTTCCACATTCTCTCCCTTCCTCCCTCCCCAACCACCCTCATTGAGAAAGTAAGCAATTTGATATTGATCATACATGTGTAGCCATGCAAAACACTTGCACAACAGTCAAGTTGTAAAAGACTAACCACATTTTCCTCTATCCTGTCCTGCCTTCCATTTATTCCATTCTCTCCCTTGACCTGTCCCCCACAATACTGTTTGCTTCTGATTACCCCTTCCCCCAATCTGCCATCTCTTCTATTATCCTCCCTCTGCTTTCCCATTCTCCCCCGCCCCCAACCTTCCTGTAGGGTGAAATAGATTTCCATACTCAATTGAATGCGTGTTATTCCCTCTTTAAGCCAAATCCAAAGAGAGTGAGGCTCACTCATTCCCTCTTACCTCCTCCCTCTTCCCCTCCTTTGTAAAAGCTCTTTCTTGCCTCTTTTATATGAGATACTTTACTACATTCTACCTCTCCCTTTCTCTTTTTCCCACTGCATTCCTCTCAACACTTAATTTGATTTCCCTTTATATTCAGCTCACCCTGTGCCCTCTCTCTCTCTCTCTCTCTTTCTCTCCCTCTCTCTGTCTGTCTCTCTCTCTGTCTCTCTCTGTCTCTTGTCTGTCTGTCTCTCTCTCTCTACACACACACACACACACACACACACACACATATATATACACACACATATACACATATATAGACATACGTATATATACAATGTACACATACATGCATATACAAACACACATGCATGTATATAATATATACATACAAACACACACATATGTATATAAACTACCCTAATACTGAGAAAGGTCTCATGAGTTGCAAATATCATTTTTCCATGTAGGAATGTAAATGGTTCAACTTATGTCCCTTATGACTTTTCTTTCTATTTACTTTCCATGTTTCTCTTGATTCTGGTATTTGAAAATCAAATTTTCTATTAAGTCGCGGTCTTTTCAACAAGAATGTTTGGAAGTCTTCTATTTTATTGAAATTCCTTTTCTTCCTCCTGAAGTATTATACTCAGTTTTGTCAAGTAAGTGATTCTTGCTTTCAATTCTAGTTCCTTTGACCTCTGGAATATCATATTACAAGCCCTTTCATCTCTTAGTAGAAGCTGCTAAATACTGTGTTCTCCTGATTATGTTTCTACAGTGCTTAAATTCTTTCTTTCTGGCTGCTTGTAATATTTTCTCCTTGACCTGGGAACTCTGGAATTTTGCAACAATATTCCTAGGAGTTTTCCTTTCTGTGTCTCTTTCAGGAGGTGATGGGCAGATTCTTTCCATTTCTATTTTACCCTGTCTTTATAGAATATCATGGGAATTTTCCTCAATAATTTCTTGAAGATAATACTGAGGTTCTTTTTTGGAATCATGGTTTTCAGGTAAACCAATAATTTTTAAATTATCTCTCCTGGATATATTTTCCAGGTCAGTTGTTTCTCCAGTGATATATTTTACATTGTCTTCTATGTTTTTATTCTTTTGGTTTTGTTTTATACTTTCTTGATTTCTTGTAAAGTCATTAGCTTCCATCTGCTCCATTCTAATTTTGAAGGAATTGTTTTCTTCAGTGAGCTTTTGGACCTCTTTTGCCATTTGAGTTAGTCTAATTTTAATGTTATTTTCTTTAGCAGGTTTTTAGTTGTCCTTTAGCAAGCAGTTGACTCATTTTTCATGTTTTTCTTGTATCCCTCATTTCTCTTCCCACTTTTCCCTTCTGCTTCTCTCAGTTGATTTTAAAAATACTTTTTGAGCTCTTCCATGGCATGAGTTCATTTCATATTTTTTCTTGGAGGCTTTAGAAGTAGGACCCTTCACTTTACTCTCTTCTTCCAGTTGCATGCTTTGATTTTCCTCATCATAAGAAAATACCTTTTGACCAAGAAAGTAACTTTCTTTTGTCTTATTTTCCCCTTTTGTGGTCATTTTCTAAGCCAATTACTTGACTTTTGAGCTCTTTGTTAAGTAAAGAATGTATTGCCCCAAATTTCAGGGATTTTGTGTAGCTGTTTTCAGAGTTACCTTTAGCGACCTGCAAATTCTCAGTTCCTCCAAAGTGGTATGATCAAAAAAGAGGTGTTTACTCTTCTCTTAACCTGCATTCTGATCTGTGAGTACCCACCATCACTGTTTTCTGCCCTGGAACTATGAGTAAGATTCCCTCTCCACAGCCACCACCAGCTCTATTGTGCCAGTCCTCCTCCTAGACCCAGGACTGTCACCCAGCACTGTGAACCAGATCAGCCACTAGATTTCCCCCACTGTCTGTAGGCTGAGAGCTCTAGAACCAGCTGCTGCTGCCCTGGGGCTGGGATTGGGGCTGGGGTCAGATCATATTCCTCTTTCACCTAGGTGAGAAAAATTTCCCACTAACTTTTGAAGCTGCCTTTGGTGTTTGTGGGTTGAAAAGTCTGGAAACTGGTACAGCCACCAGTGATTCAGTGCCCTGAGGCCTGCTCCAATCCTGTCTGTGCTGACAGGGCCCTTACTGGTCTGATGCGGCCCATGCTAGGCTGCACTCTGTGCTGAGCCCGGTGGAATAAACCATTCCAGTCAGACTTCCAGACTGTCTTGAGCTGGGAGTCTGTTTCCCTCTGTCATTTTGTGACTTCTACTGTTCTAGAATTTATTTAGAGTCATTTTTATAGGTATTTTGAAGGCTTTTGGGGAAGAGCTCAGGCAGGTCCCTGCTTCTACTCTACCATCTTGGCTCGGCCCACCTCACCCCACCCCCACTGATTTTGAACTCAGGTCTTCCTAACTCCAGATCTACTGCTTTATCTACTGAATCACTCTGCTGTCTCAGCTTTGTGAAGTAGGTATTTTGCACAAAATTAACAATAAGAGATAGAACTAAGTCCCAGATATAAAATGTGGGTACCTAGAGTAGAAAAAAACCAAAAAGGCTTTTTTTGTTTTGTTAGTATATCTGAAAGTCCTGTTAGTATATCTGAATTTAAGGTGAGTGAAAATTGAAATTTTCCACGAACTTTGTCAAATGCAAGGTTTGGCTGTCCCGTGTATCAGATAATTTCATTGTGATGCTACTTTGGTATATCATTGTGAAGTATTCGTGGTTTTAGATCCTTCAAAAGCAAGGCTAGCAACATGTATACTGTGCCAAAGCTGGTGAAAGTGCGCCCTACTAACTGAATGTGGATCTGTCATCTGAGTAAGGTGGGAGAGAGTCATCTCTGGAAAACTAGCCACCAAATGGAGGCTGTTCTGTTTGTTCCTCTGTGTGTATTTTTTTTTTTAGGGGGGGGTACAACTTATCAAGACCATATATTAAATTGTTCACAATTTAAAATCCCTTTACAACTTGGTTTCAACTGACCTTTCTAGATGTATTATACATTATTCCTCTTCATATGCTATTTGGTCTAGTCAAAGTGGACTTCCTGATGTACCTCATACTAAACAGTCCATTTCCAATCTCTGTTCCTTTGCACAGATTGTCCCCCATGCCTGGAAACACTCTCTCCTTACCTCCATGTCTTAGAAATCTTGGCTTTGTTCAAAGCCCTGCTCAACCACCATCATCCACATGACACCTTTCCTGATATCTCCCAGCTGTTACTGCTTTACCTTCTAAAATTATCTTCTACATACAGAAATACACACATGCACTCACACATTTTGTGAGCTAAGTGCTAGGGATCTGAAAGGAAAAAAAAACATTCTCTGTCCTCCAGGAGGAGAGGAAACAAGTGTATTGTGTGTACAAATATACATATATATATATCTTTCATATGCATATATATTTGTATACATGTGTGCATGCCTGTACATATTCTATATGTGTACACAAATGGTATATTGTATACCTGCATGCATATGGTGGGGGGGGGGAGACAGACAGAAAGAGAGAAAGACAGAGAGAAAGAGAAAGAAGAGAGAGATGTGGAATCCCCTGTTCCTTCAACACAGAGATTGTTTCCTTTATGTCTTTGCATGCCCATCACCTAGCACTGTATTTGACACATAGCAGATGCTTAATAAAAGCTCTCTGTTTTAATGGAGACACTAGTCAAATCACCAAAATTGCGATCTTTGGAAATCTTGAAGTAAACCCATAAGATATAACCAAATTACACCTAATTATCCATTTTGGTTAGAGTAGGTCTATAGATAGTTCATATATATATATATATATATATATATATATATATATATATACACACACATATATATATTTAGTATCATTTCTAATTCCAAAACCCTTTTATTACTATCGCCGAAAACCTTTTCTCTTAATAGTATCCCAAATGGTTTTCTAAGACCATTTCCTAAGACACGCCTTCGAGGAAAAATGTTCTAAAAGTCCTGATAAATCTTATGGTATTGATCATCTTCTAATCTAGTTTTGACTCTACCTTGAAACTTCAGGCATAAAAGATTTAAAAGATTTTGCCCTCCACTAAAAGCTATCATCTATAATCCTGCACTTTCCCATTTCAGAATCCCGATGAAGGGCTGTCACATTCAGTTACCTTTATAAACTCCCAAATCAAAGTTTCTAATATCAACACTTGCCTTACTCATCATTCTTACTTCTCAACTCCCAATCTATTGGTAATTCTTTACCATTCCTTGCCACTTACTGTCTGCAGGGTTTGAAGTGGTCAGAGCTGCTGTGCAGACCATTGGCGTCCAATTGCTTTAAAAGTTCTACAAATTTTGTATAGGAAATGGGAAAAAAAAAAACAATGTATGTCAAAATGTCCTCTTCTGCTCATAGTAAATCATCGAGCTAGCATTCCCTTTTTCTTTGGGGTCCTATCAAACACAACTCGCAGCTGCTGCATGTGTGTGTGTGTGTGTCTCTGTGTGTGCGTATCTTGGTGTGTGTGCATGTACATGCACGTGATTTGGTTTCCAAGTATTGGTTTTCTTGACTCTCACAGAAAGGGCTGCAATTTTTGCCCTCTTCTTATTCTAACCTTGTCCAAACAGCCAAATAAATGTATGGATGTGGTATTTCACTGTCCTTTCTCACAAAGCCAAGCCATAAAAGTTGATTTGCACTAACAAGCTGAAAGTGCTGAGTGCTACCAGACGGTGATACATTCCCAGTGCTGAGGGAATGCGGCAATCTGGGAGAAGAATGCTGTAATGCATTTTCACAGTGGATTCAGCGCAGACTCAGAAACTAAGGCTGTTATCTGATCCATTGTAGAGAAGGTGGCTTTTGAGAAGGAACAAAGCTAGCTCCCACTTTATGGCAGTCTATTTGGAGACTAATAAGACATGTCTCCCCATGCTACTATATTGTTTCCAACCGCAGTAAAAACAACAGATAAGCACAAATTATGTGACTTTTTCTGGGTCTCACTTGGTTGTGAATATTGTATTATGCATTATTATGTATTATTATGAAGTAGCAATAACCCACAATAGAATGGGGACCTGGAATACAGAGATATCATAATGTAGTGGATAGAGTACTAAATTTGGAGACAGGAAGTTGTTGCTCTTCTTTAGTCTTTTAAATCACAACCTATTTTGTGACCCCATTTGGGGTTTTCCTGCCAGAGATACTTCAGTGGTTTGCCCGATCCCTCTCCAGCTCATTTTACAGATAAGCAAACTGAAGCAAAGGGGTTAAGTGACATCGCCAGTGGCATACAACTAGTGCCTGAGACTAAATGTGAATTCAAGAAGAGAATTCTTTCTGACTTTAGGCCCAGCACTCTGTTAACTGCACCCTGGGTTCAAATCTCACCTCTGACACTTACGTTTGATGTTTCTGAGGTGGGGAAGCGGTGGCATCAAGGCCACATGTGGCCCTCAAAGTCCTCAAGTGCAGCGTTTAACTGAATCTAAACTTCACAGAACAAATCCCCTTCGTAAAAGGATTTGTTTTGTAAAACTTGGATAGTCAAAAGACTACACCCGAAGACCTAGAAGGTCATATGGCCTTCCTATTAGACTAGTAATTTAAACTTGATAGGCCTCATTTTCCTTATCTATAAAATAGAGGAATTAGACTCAATAATGTCCTTTCTACATCTAAATCTATGATATCTTGATCATTAGTGAGAAGAGGACAAGTTGGCCTGTATTATGCAGCACTTATAATAATCCTATTGTATCTCATGGCACAAAAGTCTTTATTTCTTTAACAACAATCTTCTCCTAGAGGTATCAATCATATCAATAATCACCATAGAACACTATGATCAAAGAAGATCAGAATTATAAAGAACTCAAAAAGAACCGGAACTACACAGCGTGGTATAGGTCAGGGGCTGCGTATTGCCAGCAATGATGTATAAGTAAGAACTTTCATAAAATATGTCTTTAAGGATATATAAGACTAGAAGAGGGTATAGGCTAGCTATGTAATTAAAGACAGGGATGATAAAGAGAATTTTCTAGGACTGGGTAAGAACACAATATATTCAATGAATTAAAGGAAGACTCACTGCTTAGCACGACGTCTGGCACATACTTGGCACTTACTAAATACTAGTTGAGTGACCGAAGAAATTTGCTACAAAAGGTTTATATACATACATGGACAATTGCTTAAGTCAAGCATAAATCAGGAGCCTGAGGCTCTGTGTACCATGTGGCATCTGGGTAAGGGAGGTCATCTGGGATCAGAGGAGTTGAATTTCTATTGGTCTTACTTGCTCAATTCCTTTTTGAGCTTAAGTTAGATTTTTTTACCTTGTTATACACCCACACCCACATACATATATTTGAGGGTATATACATATATGTGTATATGCATATATGTGTGTATATGTGTATATGTATGTATATACATATATGAATATAAGTATATATGTGTGTGTAGAGAATTCACGTGAGTATTGAGTCTAAGCCTTCATTAGAATTTCCATACACACATACTTATACATATATACACACATAATACATACATATATACACATAATACATGTATGTACATACATATATGTATATATATATATACAAACATACATATACATACACATACACATATATACATACACATACAGTTGGTCCTGAAGTCAGGAAGACCTGTGTTCAAATCCTCCCCCTGACACACACTAGCTGTGTGAATAGAAAAAAAATTTTACCTTTCCGGCAATTCTCAAGTTGATGTCATGGTGGCAGAAATTGTATCAGTAGAGACAGTTTCCTCACTGGGAATACCCGATGTTGGTAGAATCCCAAGTGACAACAGGGAAAGTGTATCCTATGTTCACCAGGGATCCAGTGGACCTGCACTTGAATTTCTCTACATATTGCAAGGACCAATTGGAGAAATTTTCATCCATCACTTCTATTTGGGTTACCATATGTGGTGAGGGGACACATTATGGGGATTTTCATCTAAGACATCCAATGTTACAAGTATTTCAGAAAGTATGGAGAAGTTGTAATTTGCACCAGCAGAGAAAGGTCCTATAACAGTAAGAACATGGCTCCACAGAAGTATTTGAATGAATTAATAAGCATTTGTTGAGAGTCAATTTTTTGCTACCTATTATGCAGAAGAACAAGGGTGGATCCCTCCTGTTAATGTGGCAAACAAAATGGGAGAATATATTAAAAAGATAATTGCAATAATGTACTAGAGAAGGTGTTGTAAGTAGAAATTTATTCTAACAGTCTTATAACTTTCAATATACTATTTTGTTTACCTATTGCATACAATTCTAGTAGAGAAGCTGGGGAGGGTCGGTTGAAGAATATAAGTGTTTTATCACCAAAGGTAGATTGACATGCTAGAAAGAGCTAAAATGTTATTTACATAAAGAATATTTACTCTTGAAGGGTTTAGTGGTAGTGTGGATAGAAAGTTGACCTCTGAGACAAGAAGCCCTGATCACTACATGACCTTGGGTAAGTTGCTTAAATCTTAGAGCCCTAGATAAATATTCTTGGTTAGACAACCCAGAGAAGTTGCGGACTTCCACTGGTAGAGAGTTTTCAATACAGTAAAATTACATATTTGGTCCTATCACCATCACATTTACCCTCAAAAAAGTATGAAATTTTATTTAATAGAAAAATATAGCTAATGGTTTTGGAATTCAACTACTATAAAGAAATGATAAGGATTTATCCTTGCTGTTTTAGGGCTTATGAAAATGAATGGAAAAACTAAAACCAGTATCAGATTTAAGGAATGGCACTGGGTTGATAATGGATGGACTATGTCTAAAAGCACAAAATTATAGCCAGGTTAGACACTTTTCCTCGAAGTTCTTGGCTCATTTTCCATTAAATTTGTGGAGTCACAAATTATATTTAAAATCTAAGATTAGTGACTGTCCTGCCAAAGGACAGATACACTTCTACCAAAGCAAGAATTGGATTTTGCTTATCAGTGCACTTAGACTTTGAATTGTTCAAGCTCTTCTAATGAAAGACAATTTTACATTCCAAATGAGTACATTATTGCATCTCCTCTTTTCTTGCATGCAAAGGCATGAGTATGGAACAGGCAGAAGAGACAAAGAAATACCTATCTGTCAATATTCTCCAAGTTCCTGTGGTATGCCCCTTCTCTTGAACTGGAATGCACTTCTGGATGGTTAGAGAAAATGAAAGAAAGAGTTGTTATTTGTCTTTGATACCCCACAGACTGACTTAGGTCAATAGTGAAGATCCTATCTAACCTCATAGCTCATACGCTGCCTCCATTATCCCAAACATATCTCCACAGTTATGTTTCCTATCAGTTGCCCAAGAGACAACTTCTCAGCTAGCAGTGATAACAACTCAGCTGCTGCAGTACCATGAGTACTCCTATTTCTTACTCCCAGAAGCCCATTTCACTTCAAAAGTAGGAGAAAGCCATAAGAGCTTGAGGAATGCTCGGTACACACTTGACCAGCAAGTGTATACCTTTCTGTCTCTATGGTCATTTTTCTGTAGGAATAATGAGATTCAAGCTGGCCTTCCTCAGATAAGAGAAAGAAAGAAAGAAAGAAAGAAAGAAAGAAAGAAAGAAAGAAAGAAAGAAAGAAAGAAAGAAAGAAAGAAAGAAAGAAAGAAAGAAAGAAAGAAAGAAAGAAAGAAAGAAAGGAAGGAAGGAAGGAAGGAAGGAAGGAAGGAAGGAAGGAAGGAAGGAAGGAAGGAAGGAAGGAAGGAAGGAAGGGAGGGAAAGAGAGAGAGAGAGAGAGGGAGGGAGGGAGGGAGGAAGAAAGGAAGGGAGAAAGAAAGAAAGAAAGAAGGAAAAACTAGAGATATAGGTAGTCTAATACATTAATGTCTACAGATATTTGTCTAGTTTATAATAATAACCACTATATAGCTAGCATTTATACAGCACTTTAAGATTTGCAAAGTGTTTTATAAACATTATCTCTTTTTATTTTCAAACCCATCCCAGGAAATAGGTGTTATTATTATTCCTATTTTTAAAATGAGGAAACCACGCCAGCCAGCAAATAATGCTTTGCCCAAGGTCACATAATGAGTAAGTTTCTGAGGCAGAGTTTAAACTTTTCTTCCTAACTCAAAGTCCAACAATTTATCCATTGAACAACAAACCACTTCATGGAACTGGTCTGCCAATTATTTTCATTTTTTCACCAATGGCTGCAGAACCACTATATTTGTACAATAGCATTTCAATGACTGGTTTTAAATGAAGAAATAGTGATACCAGGGCATACAAAGATGAGAATAGTTAAATGGATGAAATCAAGTATGTCCAGAAGAAATCTGGCCTGGATGTCCATTAGTTATTTTCAGGGTTATATTGAAAGTGTTTAGAATTCATTTCTCAAGATATCCAACAGAGGATGAGATACCTACAGAATAAGGGGTAATCATAGATGAGATTTCTTGTCTTCACTTGGGATTCTACCAGAATCAGGCATTCTCAGTGAGAAAATTCCCTCCACTGATGTAATTTCTTCCATTGAAACATCACCTTGAGAATTGCCTGAAAAGTTAAGTGACTTATGCTATTCACACAGCTATTGTGCGTCAGAGGGAGGGCTTGAACACAGGTCTTTCTGACTCCAGGACCAAATTTCCATCCATAATACCATGCTGCCTTTCATTGATTATATCACTGTAGAAAAGTTAATATGAACTTGGTATGAATTAAGAGGTCCTTAACTTTTAGAAAAAAGGAAATGATAAATTACTGTACTTAATGCTTTTCAGCTCATGAAATGTCATCTGTTCTGTTGTGTTAAGTTCTGTACACCTTGAATTCAGAAGGACATTGATAAGCTGGAGATCATTCAAAGGAGTGTCACAAGGATGGTGAAGACATGAGATTCCATGACATATGAAGATCAGGTGAAGAAACTGGGATAAAAGAAAATTCATTGGGGACATGACAGTTTTCTTTAATTATTAGGAGGACTATCATGTGGAAGGGGTACTCTATGATCTTACAGGGCAGGATCAGGAATAACAGAGGAAAGTTGCAAAGAAGCAGATTTAGACATGATATCAGAAAAAAAAAAAAAGCTTCCTAAGTATTAGAGCTGTCCAAAAGTGGAATGTATTACCTCAAGAGATGATGGGTTCCCCCTTCTTGGAAGACTCAATGACAAACATTTTTGACATATGGTAATGGTGGGAATTTATTCTTTTTATGGCTTGTCCTAGATAGCTACTAAGAGGTCTCAAACTCTCAAATTCTTTGGTTGGGTGATCCCAAACTACTCTTTGAAACTAATCTCCCTACTCCTTTGTAACACCAGTTTTATTCTAGTGATATTCTATAGTAGTGGGTCACAGAACAATCTCAAAGACTCCATTGTGGGCCACCCAATGGACAATGGAGAGACATATGAGATTTAAAAATTATTGACAGCATATTTTCCACCCTCCTGTTCCTGCTCCACTCTTCAAATTGGACCTTCAGGAACCATGCCTAGGAGATATTTGAAGTCATTCAGCTGTAAATTCCCTGGACCCAGGCTTCTTCAACTTCAGTCATACCCTTCCTTCTTCTGAGAAGTAAGATCAAATCAACTCTGCAATTGCTTCTGGAAAGGATATGTCGAACAACTTCCTTATTATACCACTCACCATCTCTCTCTCTCTCTCTCTCTCTCTAAGATTACACGTCAAAACACCTTTCAATTCTCCCCCACCCCCAATGGCCATCCTTCTCCTATTTGACCCCTGTTAGAAGGCAAGATCCTTAAGGGCATGGATTATCTTGCTTTTCGGTTTGTATTCCCAGGAGTTAGTTAGCACTGTGCTTTTCACATAAGCATTTATTAAGCCAGCCAAGACAGAATTCAAACTTTGTACTTTTACTCCACAGCAAATTATCTGTACTAGGCTCAATATAGAGTGTGTCCCAAAACTCTTAGTGCAGTTTTAATCTTTAATAATTTTACAAATAGAAAGGCTACAAACTTACAAAAACATTGTAAAACATTTAAATTTATTTTAGTTTTATTTAATTCTGTGAATTTGGGGTAAGAAAATTTTAATTTTAACTTTAATAAGATGAGACAACCTGCCATTATTCATTGTTAGTACAACAATTTCAGCATGATAGTTTCTCAGACCAGTCAATCAGTAGAGAAGACCCTTTTGTTTGACCATCTTAGTCACCTGATCTCCCTCCCTTAACCTTTTTTCTTTTCTTGTGGGGCTATCTTAAAACTGTCATGCCTTATATCTTGTTCTTTGGATAATAGTAAGGCTAGGATTATGAAGGCAATCTTTTCAGTCACTGAGCAGCAGTTTCTCAAAGTTTTTTTTTTACAAAGTTGGAGAATCAAGTTAAAAGAAATATAGCACCAGATGGTGGCTAATGATAAGAAATATGTGATATTTGGAAAATTTAAATAATTAACCTTTCAAATGTTGTTTACTGTAAGTTTGTAGCATTTAGACTTCTGAAGTTATTAAGACATAAAATTGCACTAAAATTTTAGGGACATGCTGTGTGGATACTCTGAGTACTTGGATAAAATTTTAGTCTTGGAAAGAGGAAAAACTGAGTTCTAATCCTGTCTCAGATATCAACTTAAATCTTTCTCAGCTTCAGTTTCCTCATCTCTAAAATGAAAATAATGATAATACTTCCCTCAGGATTATTGAACAAATTAACTGAATGCACATATACACAGTACTTTAGAACCCTTAAAGTAACCTATAAATGCTAGGCTATGTATAATTAAAAAAACAACATTTAGAAGCAGCACTCTGGTATATTGTGTGCAGTGTCTATGAAAGATTTCTGGAAAGATATAATAGTTACACAGGATGGGCAGCAGGGGATGGATTTGAATTTGCAGCATTGGAGAGAATACCTATAGTAATAAGGTCATAGATCCATTGAAGTGCCAAGGTACCAAAGTGTTGTCTCTTTGTCTTGTTGTCTCCTCATTATCCATGTTGACTTCACACAGTCATGCTCAACAAATGTTTTTTGAGTTGATGGATTAACCTATAAGCTATTGGCATGATAAACATTTCTCTGAGTCAGTGCTCTATGATGGAATGATCATTGATCCAGCATTGGGAAAGCAGAATTCTGATCCCAACCCTACCACTAACCTATTTTATAAATTCATTTTTCTATCTATGGATATCATTTTCCTCATTGGTATAATGAAGACATTGGACCAGATGAACTCTGAGGTCCTTTTTATTGTTGACATTCTAGAGTTCCTTACTGGTTGTGACAGGGTCAGAGTCAGAAATTGTTTAAAGTTTCCTTTTGTTTTTTTTTTTAATATGTAATTTATGAACTTCTTTCATGTGCCTTTGGATAGTTTAGGGGAGAGAGTTCATTCAGAAATTTTATTCTCTTAAAAATGAATTCAATACGCCTAATCAAATGGCCTGACCTCAATCCTATAAAAAATGATAGAACCAGACACAGTTCAGTTGTAAATAAACCCTCTTCAAAGAAATTGATCTTCCAAGTATTCACTTCTTGGAGATAAGAAAGGTTTGTTTTTCCTTTTTTTTTGTGTTCAGTTAATTGGAACTGTTGAACTAAATGCCTTCTCAGATAAATTCAAGTCCTTGCATCAATGAGTCATTTTCCAATGGCAAACTTGGCCAGAGAACTATAAACTTTTAAAACTAATTACACACTTATAGAGCTCCTGCCAGGTTTGATGCTGAATATATTCAAAAACAAAGGTTTTTCCAAAAACAAAACAAAAAAGTGTTGGAGAATCAGGGAAAACACAGCTGTTTATTCAGATTGGGGAAAGTTTTGCACAGGTCTCCTTTTAGAAAGCTAGTCCAGGATTTTATCTTCTAGATATCATTGTCAATAAAAAGAGTTAGCTCAGTTGGCTATGGTATGTTGGAATTATGAGTCTGGTGGGGGTAAAGTCAGAAAAGGGTCCCAAGTGGGATGATTCAGATTAATTCTTTACTTAATTAAATGTGAGGGGCCTTGTTGTATGGCAGGTTCTATCCTGAGAGAGATAAGGTAAAGAAAAAAATGTTAGGACTTGCAAGCTAGAAAAGGAAGAATCTGAAAAGTGCAAGTGCATCAAGGATTAGTTTCAGGCGAAACCAGAAGTGGAAAGGTCAGTGACCAAGAGGTTGAACTGGAGTTTTCAAGCAAGGAGCAATCTGTAAAGGTGGAAACAGGAAAATAGATTGAAATATATAACATAGAGAATCATTTATAGTATGATTTAGATACTTATATTGTAGGGCAATTTGCATTTCCAGGGTCTAATAGGCATCATGAAAGCACAACTCCTGTCCTTGTATAAGACCAAATTCATTGGTTTGACTCCAATAAGGCAAGTTAATTTCCATTACCTGACCATTGAATATGACCCTAACCAGCAGGCATGCAAATGTGTGATATTCGTCAAAAAAGAGTTTTAAATGAAATGGTATAAAAGGTACTTGTGATGTTCTGCAAGCAGTCAGTTGATAAGCATTTTATTAGCAACCTACTATGTGCCAGCCAGTGTGTTAAGAATTGAGGAGACAAGGTAAAGCATTAAGTTATCAAGGAGTATTGTTCTCTAGGAATTCACACTCTAAGGTACCTTCTATAATTATGTAATTTATTACTTGTGTGAACCTCTCTGTACCTCAGTTTCCTCACCTGTAAATTAGGGATAAAAATATCTATCATACTTCAAGGATTGTTGTTGGGGTCATATGAGATGATGTATATACAATGTTTTGAAAGCTATCAAGAGCTATATAAAATTTAGTTTGTCAGTATCATAAACTTGTCACCATCAATTCAAAATAGATTCATTAAGTTCATATTTTATGCAAAGTACTGTTGTACTGTTGGACTGACATTTTACTAGTTAGAGTAGGGAGAGGAAAGAATGCAACCTGTGATTGCATGTATACGTATGTAGGTATGTGTGTACAAATACGTACATGACATTTTACTGGTTAGGGTGGATAGGCAAAGCAATGCAAACAGTCAATGTGTGTATATATGTATTGTACATATTATATGTGTGTATATATGTATGTATATGTGTATACGTATATTTATATGTATGACATTTTACTGTTAGGGCAGCAAGAGGAAGGAATAAAACCTCTGTGTGTATATTTGTACATATGGGTATGTATTAAGAGTGTGTTTATGACATTTTTCTGGTTTGGGTAGGGAGGGGAAGGAAAACAATGTATGTGTGTGTATGTGTGCGTATGTGTGCGTGTGTGTGTGTGTGTGTGTGTGTGTATAAGGTAACTTGAGAATAGTGAAAGAATTAACAACTAGGAGAAATCAGGGAAAACTTCGTGGAAGAGGTGATAATTGAACTGAGTCTTGAAAGAAAGCAAGGATTTTAAGAGAAAAGGATGCATTATAGGCATCGTAGGTTACTCTTGTAATTACATGCATACATGAAAAACGTATTTATTGATTACTATGTAGAAAACATTCTTCTAAGTGCTAGGGTTATAAGTAAAAAACCAAGATAGTCCTTGAAATCAAGGAGCTCTCACTCTAATAGGTGAGACATGGGCTCATTTAATGTAGAAAATGTGATAGAAAATAATGCATGGAAAGACTGGAGATGTAGGTGAAATTCAGATTGTAGAGATGTCAATGTGAGGAATTTGTCTGTTTTATTCTAGAGGGAATGGGAGTCCCAGAGAATTATAAACTCAAATGTCTTGTTTAGGAAGATTCTTTTGATAGTGGAGGATGAACTGGAAATGGGAGAGATTAGAAACAAAGAGAAAAAATAAGAGGAAATTATGATAATCCCATGAGAGGTGATGAGATTGTGGTCTAAGGTTAGGGCCATAAGAGAAGAGAAAATGTGACAAATGTGAAAAAAAAATTCTAGAGGCAGAAACCAAATAATTAGTCAACTAGATACATATGATTGAATTAAGAAAGGTGAGAGGGGAAAGTGAAGATTTATGGATAGTTCTGAGGTTCCTAACCTGAGTAATTGGGAATTGTTCTTGACAGAAATAGGGGAAAAAATGAGAGAGGGTGCGTTTCGTGGGAAAGATGAGTTCTATTTTAGATATAATGAGTTTGAGGTGCCAAAAATAAATCAAAGTGTAGCCAGTAGGTAGAGTATTGGGCCTGCAGTCAGTTAAGATCTGAGTTTAAAGCTGGTCCCACATAATTATTAGTTGTGCGACCCTGGGAAGTCACTTTACCTCCCTCTCCCTCTGTTTCCTCATATGTAAATGGAGAGAATAATGACATCTGTTTTCCAGGGTTGTTGTGAGGATAAAATGAGACATTTCTAAAATGCTTAGCATAGTTCTGGAGCATAGTGAGCACTTTATAAATGCTTGCTCACTTTCTAAATGGAGATGTCTAGTATATTTTAAAAAGTCTGGCAAGATAAAAAGAGCTTTAATTTCCAAAAGAGAGAAGTTTATGTTTGATCCTAGAGGTAATAGAGAACCATTAGGGTTTTTTTTGTTTTTTGTTTTTTTCTTTTGTTTGCTTGTATTGTTTTATTTTTTAGTAGGGCAGTGATGTGGTCAAGATCTCTGCTTTGGCAGCTATGTAGATGATTAGTGTGGGAAGAGAACTGATACAAGAAGACCAATTATGAGGCTATTCCAAAAATTTATAGGATAAGTGATAAAATCCTGAACCAACGTAGTAGTTTTATAGGTACTAAGGCGTGAATGTATGCAAGAGATGTAATGGAGGTAGAAGTGATGAGACTGAGAAACTGAATAGATGTGTGGATTGAGTGAGACTGAAGAGTGGACCATAGTTGTAAAGCTTAGAAACTGAAAGGATGGTGGTACCCTTAACGGTAATAAGGTTATTTAGAAACAGAGAGGTTAGGGAGAAAAAAAATGAGCTCTTTTGGAGATATTGAGTTTGAAATGCCTATAGAACATCTAGTTTGAGATTTTCAATTCATGATAGGTGACTGGAGGTAAAAAGAAAGACTTGAGTTAGATAGATTGATTTGGGAATCATCTGCATAAAAATGATTATTGAACCTGTGACAGCTGATGAGCTCACCACATAAGGGGAAAAAATAGGATCTAGGATAAACGTTGGGGTAAGTTGGTTTGTTGAATGACGAACAAGCAAAGGAGAATGAAAAACAGTCAGGTAGGAAAAGAATGAAAACTAGAGAGCAGTGTTACAAAAATCTAAAAAGGAGAGATAATTTGGAGGAAATGGTAGTAATCTCTGATGCTTAAAAGATGTTAAAAAGAATAGAAATGGATAAAAGACCTTGATGTAGTGTTTTGGAGATCCTTGGTAATTTTGGAGATAGTTGTCTCCGTTCAGGGATGAATTCAGAAACCAGATTATAGAGCATGAAGAAGAAAGTGAAAGGAGAGGAAGTAAAGTATTGAAGTTTCTTCTTCCCCCAGATGCAGGTGGAAATCGAGTGGGGGAAATTGATTGTGGGCAGGAGGAATTTCATAAGTGAGGGTCTAGAGATAGAACAAGACAGGGCCAGACTGGCAAATGAAAAGTAATCCAATCTGATTGAATCTAGTATATGTGAAGGGCAGGACTGGACAGGTCAGCTAAACCCAAAGCATACAGAGCTTGAATTGAATGCCAATATCAGATGATTTCTATTTGAATAAATGAATAAAGTATTTATTAAGGTCTTACTATGTTCAAATCACTGTGATAAGTGATAGGGATGTACATGAAGTAAGATAATCCCCGCCCTCAAAGATCACACATTCTAACATAGGAGACAATACATGGAAGGTTTTAACTTCTAGTCTGATAGAAAAGTTCCATAGTTCCTGGAATAAAATGGGATACTAATACCTCTTTCTGTTTCCACTGATAAAATAATACCCGTATCTGATATTTAACCAACTGACAATGCTTAGGATTTTAGTGACAAGAAGTTTATTTTCTGGGTCCTCACTAGCTCTAGCCATAGAATCTACTGGAATAGTTGCCACGCTAAATCTCTCCAGAAGTTTCTTCCCAGGATGATGACTGAGAGCACCTGGCTGGAATCACTGTCATTCCCAAGGCTCATTCAGTCATTCATTCCTGGACTGCCTTCATTAGGATCTGAGGAAGAGGCTGGTCAAGGTGAAGGTGGCTGTTTGACTTGTTTTGAACATACCATTTTTTGTCTATCCTTCAGTCTTCTGCTGCTTCAATTCAGCTGCCTTGCCTGCAGGGTGGGTAACAGCTGTTTGGTAGTTGGTGGGGAATAGCTGTCTCTTCATCATAGGATTTTCTTCCTTGGAGGATAGCTGAACTGGAAGCAGAACTAGTGGTCTGAAAGTCTTACCATTCCCAGGACCTTTGTGCCTATCTGCCTGTTCATGGCAGTTGTTTAGCAGTATTTCATAGGTAATAGGGAGTCACTGAAGATTTTTGAGTAGCAAAAGAATATGAAGATAGTCATCCACTTGGAAGATGACAGATGGTTGTACTCAGGATTTATGTAAGCCCAGTTCCTTGTCTCTGGGGGAGGGGGAAGGTATTAAAGAAAATAAAGAGAAGTATCAGATACAACAAAATGATCAGTATTATGAAATGTCTATAGGCCACCAATTAACCCCCATATAAAAGGGAAGAGTGAAATGAAAATTGTGCTCTTAGCATGAGCCTAAGAATAAATTAAATTTGATTGACTTTGTCAAGCATTTATTAAGTACCTATTATGTGTCACAGGCACCATCATTAGTGCTGGGACACAAATTAAAAACAAAACAATTGGGATTGCGGAGTAAAGGCAGGGACTTGCCTGAACTCTCCCGCAAGTCCCTCCAAAAACTTTTAAAAAATGACTCTAAACAATTTCTAGAGCAGCAGAGCCCACACAAAGATAGAGTGAAACAAATTTCTAGCCCAGGATAACTTGGAAGGTTGACAGGAAAGATCTGTTGCTCCAGAGAGAGGAGTATAGTCCAGTATAGGCCATGCCCTTGTCGGCCTGGCCAGGCAAACTTGGAGCAGGCCTCAGGGGATTGAATCACTGGCAGCAGTGACAGTTTCCAGATTTCTCAGCCCACAGACACCAAAGACAACTTAGAAGGTCAGCAGGAAAGTCTGATACACCTGGGTGAGAGTGGAGTATAGTCCAGCCGAGGTTGAGCCAGCACAGCCCCAGATCTAGGAAACAAGGAGCAGATTTTGAGAGTGATTCAGCACTGCTTCTATAGTGGCTGCTTCTACATCTCTCAGCCCACAGACAGTAAGGGGGCTGAACAACTGATCAGAAGGACATTACAGGGGTCTTTTTGCTAGCACTGAGGCAGAACTCTATGATCGGGATTACAGTCCTGGGAGGCAGGCCCACCAAGAGGAGGGGCAAAAATTAAACAATTCTCAGGTAGCTTATAGTCTAATGGGAGTGAGGGATAGCTTTTACAGAGATAAAGAAATATAAAATGCATATACAATAAATGACCAAATAATTTTTTTTTTTTTGGTGGGGGCATTGATACCTGAGAGAATCAGTAAAGGTCTCATGAAGGAAGTGTTCCTTGATATCAACCCAAGAGGCAGCTAAGGGTTTGAAGAGATAGACAGGAGGAGAGCAGAGAAAAGTGACAGTGTGTATAGATGTAAAAGTTAAGAGTTGGCTGTCATGTACAAGAGACAACAAATAGGCCAGGTGACTGGAGCACAGAATGCTTGGGGGAGAGGAGAGGAGGGCAGTGTGTAATCAGCATGGAGGGATAAATTAGACTCAAATTATGACGAGCTTTAAGTGGCAGAGGAGGTTTGTATTTTGTCCTAAAGATAATAGGAGACCACTGAAGTTTCTTAAGCAGGGAGTAACATAGTCATGCCTGTGGTTTAGGAATGTCCATTTGGTAGCTGCATGACCAAGTGGAGAGGCTGGAAGTAAGGGAACAAATGAGATGACTGCTGTAGTAGTCTAGGTAAGAGGAGATGAGTACCTGAATTCAATAACAGCTGCTACAGTCTGCAGCAATATACGTTCATAGGAACAGGATGATCCAGCAGTCATGATGATCTAGCTGATAAAAATCAAGATGACTGCAGAGTTGTTGAGAGGCTGGTTAGACTTAGCAGAGAAGATGACTGATGTGGTTTGTCCAGTAGAGCTGAAACAAATGTGGGTGCTGAGGATTATTACAGTTATAATGATGACAACTGCTCCCATTTATATAAGACATGAAGGTTTGTAAAGCACTCTTCTCAGAAAACCTTTGGGAGATAGGTAGTACAAAGATAATTTTTTTTTTCCCATTTTGCAGATAAGGAAACTGAGATCTTAAGAGGTTAAGTGATTTGTTTACTCATGATGATATACAAGTAAGTGTCAGAGTCAGGATTAGAACACAGTTCTGCTGACACCAGCCTTTTCTATCCTAATTGAATATCAAAGCTATACCCTTTGTTGAAATAGGGCGGTATTATGTGCAGAAGCTGAAGGGATTTAGCTTACTATGAAATTCAAAAAGTGTTCCTTTTGTATAGATTGTATTCCAAAAGTATTTGTACAATTTTAAGATTATACACACATATATACATACTCATATGTACTCATGAATATACATATGTATACATATAATATAATATATGTGTACATATACATGCATACTTATACATACATGGATATATGTGAATATGTCCAAACCTATGTGTATATGTGTGACTGGATAATTTACATATATGAGAATGATATAAAATCCATATATACATACATGCATACATACAATACATATATACATATATATAATACACACACATACATATATATACACACACACATAAGCACCCAGACAACCTATATCGAGTTTTCTGACAGTAAAATTATTTTAATATACTCCTCTAGTAGGACCAATGGTGTTATGGTAAGTTAACTCCAAATTTAATCTGCTTTATAACAATAAGATAATATGCAGCCTCATTCTTTGACCTGCAGGCTGAAATCCAGCCCGGGAAGACTGCTATAAATTTACATGGAGGTAAGAGACTTTGCTTCTATCTATCTCCTGTCACAGACATAATAGATGAAAAGTTTTCTCCCCAATGCTCTTCAAAGGGCAAATTGTTTTGCCCTGCAGAGCCTGAAGGAAGTAAGAAAAGACATAAATAAGAGAAGTTTAAAAAACAACCAACAACCAAACCTTTCCAGAGTGATTTTTTTTTTCTTAACTATTGAGTTTTAACTCCAGAAAAATTCAAAATCCAATCATAGGTTTTAGAGGCCCTTGTGGCTCCTTAGAGCCTGGTTTCCCTCTCCATCCTGTTACAATATATAATATATGGATTCTATCACCTCCAGGCCTTTATGGGCTTGAATTTAAATCCTGAGTTCTTTCCTATCTTGTCCCATTCAGCCCCAATCGAATTTGACAAACGGAAAGTTTTGAAATTAATTTAAGCCTTGAGATTTAATTGTTTACCATGCTAACAGTTACATATGAGGAGTAACATTAGAACAGTAAACCATTTAATTGGGATAGAAACAGACAATCAAAAAGTATTATGGTTATATCCAACCTTCTGCTTTCCACCAAAGCAGCCTGGGAAATTGGCTTCTTGAAATGACTCCTGGCCTGGTTAGAAAAACAGTCTAGGTCAGGTCCCTCTGCAGCCAGAGTCGGGGATAGGAAACTTCAGTACAGATGGCCCTGAGCTTCCTGGTTCAGAAGTGTTCCTGCCAGTAGCTCCTGCTGTCTGTTGATCACAGCTCTCCTGGCTGTCTGTGGTCCGTAAGGTAGGTCCAGGTTTGGCTTAACTCAGACAATATTCCCTGCTTCCAGCTATAATCATCTCTGCCCTTCTGGCTCAGCTGGTCTCTTCCTCATCTGGGACACGAACTGCTGAAGAGACTTTCATTATTAAACCTCCATCTTCCTGGTGATGCTTCTGGGTTAGCATTGGACTTCTTTGTTAATTTCACCTAGAGGATGAACAAGTGTGTCCTCAGTCCTCTTCAGTCATTCACTGGTGGCACATGTGCACACACAACACACACACACACACACACACACACACACACACACAGAAGCATACAGACTTTTCACATATGCCATTCCTATACAGTGAACTTCACTCTCTTATCCTCTTACCTCTCTTTTTAAATATCATCTCCAAGCCCCTCAAATGGGAAGGGAAAAGAAGGAAGAATTGTGTATAGTATGCTAATATGCACAATATATAGGGCTATTTTCTACAAGGCAGCCATTCAATATGACAGCAGTGGACAGAGCACCAGAGACAGGAAGACCTCAGTTCAAATCTGACCTCAGACACTTCCTAGCTGTATGACCCTGGGCAAGTCAATTAACTCTATTTGACTCAGTTTCCTCATCTGTAAAGTGAGATGGAGAAGAAAATGGCAAGCCACTCCAGCATATTTTTGCCCAAAATACTACAGTCAGACATGACTGAACAACACAAAGAAACCAGTGCAGCTGAGCTACCAGGTGGATGAGCTGGGCCTTACAGTACTCATTCTGAGGCTTCATGTAGGCAACAGATGAAAACACAGTCTGGCTCAGTGAATTGCTTCTGAGAGGGGTGGTCGGCCACAGAGGAAGGGAGCAATTCACATTTTGTACACCTTTTGAAGGTTGATAAAGCACTTTAGCCATCCTCCCCAACCCTGCCATGTTGGTCAAACAAACAGTATTACCATTTTTCATATGAGGAACTTGAGGTACAAAAAGAGAACAGAGTCTGGTTGAGTATCACACAGTAAGTTTCAAAGTTAGGTTTTCTGCCCTGATCTATACCTACTTCCCAGTATTCTTTTTGTTATAACAAAGAGAGAGGCAGGTAAAAGTCTTTCCATAATGGTATTTCTAGATGGCTTTCCATGTGTGCCTGAATTGTACAAGCTTCAGCTGTGTGTGTCTTGGAGAAATCTTTAGTGGTAGGTCACCTTGCAGCAGGTAAGTGGCAAGCTTTCTGAGGTCTTAAGCATAGAAAACTCTAAAAGGTTAGGAGTTGTTGACTGTCACAAGGTCACTGACAGCTACATCCTTGACAACACTCTGTAAGTCTTTGCCTGTGCTCTCAGGTATCTGTATTTTAGTTGATGGAGCCCTTTCATAGAGGTCATGGTATCTGGAATATCCTTCATGAGTCCTTAATCCTACCTCCTTTAAAAAAAAATGGCAGATGGGCTTCACTGAGATTAAGGTCATTTCTCTCATTCCTTTCCCCTGCAAAAGGCCAGATCAGAGCCCTAGTTAGTAGACTTTGTTTTGGGAAATCCTAGATCATAAAATTTCCCACCCCGTACCTTGAACCCAAAGAAAATATTATCTCTAACCATTTTGATATTAATGCATTAACATTTTGGTGATATTGCCTTTCTTTTCTGTGTCTTCCCTTCCCTAACCCCTCACTGATTATCTAATGTAGGTGAGGGGAAAAGTGTCATACCCCCACAATGAATTACAGTAGGATGGACTAACATTCATGAGGTGCTACATACACTTCTGTGCTGTGTAGGATATTATATATCTTCTGATACCATCTACAGAGAAATATTAGCCTTATTAAACCTCTCTAAGCACAAATCAATTAGATCAATTAGCAAGAATTTATTAAGGGCCTATTTTATGTCACTGTACTAGGCATTAAGGATACAAAAGTCAAGCAATCCCTGTCCTCAGAGAGCATATATTCTATTGGGGAAAAACTGTAAACACATACAAAGTCAAAAATTAAACAGTCTCTGCTCTCACCCCTTTCAAGTTGGATGCAATAGACCTTCTTAATTTTGTTTTCATTTTAAAAAGCAGATCTCTTTATGAAGGGGGAATACTAACTTTGTCCTCACATTCCAAGTTCAGTATTCTTTTACCGGCCTGTTAGAGAAATAGGGGGAAAACAACTGTTTCCAATAATGATCCCTTCACTCTAATTCCTTACACAAATATAGACTTCATGGTTTGTAAAGCACATTTATATATGTGGCCCAAAGTTTCAAGCTTTAACAACCTGTGTGTCTTTTTATTTGTTTGTCACAACAATCCTATGAGGTAAGGTGACAGGGCCTATAAAATTGAGAAGTGATGGGATCTAGTATAGTAATGAATCCCATATAGGAAATAGCTCTTATCCCAACTGTCACATCAATAAGTTGGGTTTCACAGAGCAAGGCTACATCTCCCCCTAAAGGTTCTAGGGGTACTCCTCAGGGACTGTGGGATTCTTCTCTACTGCTATTGTCTCAATCCTTGATTCCAATACATTTTCCCCAATATCATTGTCTAATGCCAGTTAATGTCTTATCCACATCATCCCCTTCTGATAGGCTCTAGAGTATCATTTAGCTAGTTAGCATTAGTTAGCTTTTACAAAAGGAATATTTGTGAAGAAGATATAGCAAAAATAAAAGTACAAAATATTTCTTCTCCAACATTTGGGACACACTTTCCCTTATACCACTACAGTCCCCAGGAAGAGGGAGTTCAAACTTATTGGGCTGCTAGTAACATTTTCCCCTACCAAGTTTGCTTCCAAACAGTCCAAAGCCAATGAATAAAATTACTCCCTTGATTATAAGACCCAAAATTTTGTATTAGGGTCAGTCCACTGAATGGGATAAGTCCTGGTTGCTACTTTGGCCTGCACAGTACATGGAGCATAATAGCTGCTTAATAAATGTTTATTGATTGCTACCAAACTGAACTCAGCTATTTGCAAGCCCTGGCGTGGATACCAGCTCCCAGAGCTCTGATGGCTGATTCTCCTGACCTCTAGAAACTCACAAGATTTGTAGCCTCATCTATTGCATCCCAGATATTTCTCTACCTACAGCAGAATAGTCACACTATGAAGAGAAGCATGTTTTCATGATGTCCTAGGAGATGAGATGAACGGCTAGTAGGAGAAAGCCACAGCTGGATCTTCCACTAACTTTCACAGCAACTACAGAGCATGCACTCTGAGTTTCATGGTAGAGCAGATTTGGGGCCTCTGCTGCATGTGGGGGCCCACAGCTTGTTTCCCTGCTTACCACCAGGGAAGAAAAAGCTTGAGCATTCTTTGATACACAGAGAAGAAAAGAGATGGTCAAGGAAGCAGTACAGATGTAGGGTAAGGGAGGAAGACATATCATCAGCAAAGATGAAAATCCTGTCCTGATGATCTGAATTTGGATAGAAAATGTGACCAATTGTCCGAGTCAGGCCACCATCATGGAGCTGGCATATTGACTATTCATACTGCCATCTCGGTAAACAACTTAATCTCCAGGGCACCAAAGGGGTACAGACAGTATCATTTCCAAGTTTTTTAAACATTATGAGTTTTGTGTGACTAAAAAAAGCATGGAGATTCCAGCTGCCATCTGATATCAACAAAGTGAATAAAAATAGCCTGCTGAATTCATATGTGAAAGATACAGTGTATGGTATTATTACTAAAGCTTGTATAATATCTAGAATAGAAAATTGGGTTCACTGAATATACTCCAAACTCCCATCATAGAATTCCCATCATCCATTCAAATGCTTTTGATGAAGGACCTTTGTTAAGATTCTTGAATAACTTTTAGTTAGTTCCATAGGCTGATAATCTTCCTACTTTCTGCATTTGTCAGGGTACGTTTATTGGTGGTGGATAAAGTAGATGTGGATAGTTGAGTCTACAGGATGCCCGGGAGTAGAGCTAAATTGCAGACTCTAGTCACAGTTGGATAGTTCTCATCCATCAACATAGGCAAGCAGCCAGATTGCTTGGAGCAAATGAATGGCTGTGCGGTTGGCCCCATCAAAGCTTTCTGAACATTAAAGTTCTCATTGGAAGCACCTAGATTGTTTTTCCAGTGTGGCAACAGTTAGGGTATCTCATATCTCTCTTTTGCCAGCTCTGTAGTTAATAACAATCCTGACCCTCTGAGCAGGCAACCATCTGCTTGGTGAGATTTTTAGTAATACTGAGGCTTTTTCTGCTCCCTGAATCTTCCTTATGTGTGCTCTCCGAAGCCTTAATTTCCACAATTAGTGATTCACTCCTCTGACATATCTTCTTGTCCCAAGCTAAAATAAAAATTCCCTTGGTAGTTTTATATCATTCTCTTGTGTACTTAACGTAACTTATTTTGTTCTATAACTAGGTATATTTGTATTATATGACCCTAGAAGACTTCACATTCCCATGACTACAAAAACTATGTCCTATATTTATATTTTTCCCCAAATCTAGAAGTATTCTGTATTTAGTAGGCATTTAATGACTGTTTATTGAAGAAAATTGAATTAAAAGTATATCTTGTCTTATCATGAATATTAATTAGATAATTCCATATGACTAAACATTGGTAGTAGAAGAGACATCAGCATAATGGGTACTGGAATAAGAGTAGAGAAGGCCATGAAGAAGCAGAAATAACCAGAAGAGAAACTTCATCTATTTCCTCTACTTGTGTTTAGGGCTGTCCCTGGTCAAGATGAGTTCATGTTTCCATTTATCCACCTACTAAGCACAGGACACGGAAGGAACTGTGGAGGAAGAAATGAAATTTACAAAACAGACAGTCACTGTTCCGACAGAGCTTAGAATCTAATGGGGCATAAGACACAGACCCAGATAGCAACAGCACAGAGTATTATATAATCAGGGAATTCAAGAGAAGTAAAACAAAATGTTAAAGGAGATCAGAAGGAAACAATCATAAGGATCAGGGAGGCTGAGATTTAAGATTAACAGTGGATTACTGATGGGAAATCCTAGTATTCAGCCATCAAACTGAGCAAAGCAAAAAAAAACAAAAATGGTGTCCAGTGTCATCCATTAAGCCTCACGATTACTGATGCTTTCTCCTTAATTAGGAGGGAAGGATGGCAGGCCTGGGTCTTCTCTATGTTGGAATCAGGGAGAAATGTTGAAACACTAAAAAGCTGGTAGATATTAGGGTTATCATTAACTTGGATTTGGGTCCTGTCTCCCACATTTACTGTGTGGCCCTGGGACAGTCACCAAACCTCTCTCAACCATAGTATATATCTGTGAAATGAGTCAGTTGAACTCAATGTCCTCAAATTGCTTTTCCAGCTCTGTATCTATGATATGACTTATTCACTTCTCATCTTTTCTATTTTGTTTTACAGTTATTTGTGTGATTGCCTGATCTCTTGCTCCTTACTTCCTTACAGAGGTAGCTAGGTAGCACAGTGGATAGAGCATGACTCAAATAAGGAAGGACAAAGTTCTTCAATCCAGCCTCAAAAACTTGTTGACTATGTGACCCTGGGCAAGTCACTTAACCTGTTTGCCTTGATTTCCTCATCTGTAAAATAAGGACAATAATGTAATTTTTAAGTGCCTGATGCATAGTAAACATTCATGTAAATATTAGTTATCATTCTTATCACTGGGTTGGAACATTTGAGAATGAAGGGAGGAACTGTTCATCTTTGTGGCTCTCCTCCTGATTAGCATAATACCTGAGACAAAGTAGATGCTTAATAAATGTTTGCTGAATGAATAGATGGATAAATGATGCCATTAAGGAGCCATTGAAACGAGGACTATCTTCAGCTAGATACTTTCCCGTGTACAGACCTCTAGGGGCCACAGTAGATAGGGCACTAGGACTGGGTTCAGGAAGATGAGTTCAAATCCCACCTTGCACACTTACTAGCTACATGCCCCAGGGCAAGTTATTTAACATTCATCAGTTTCAGTTTCCTCAGCTGTAAAATGGAGATTAAAAAATAGCAACTACTTCCCAGAGCTGTTATGAAGATCAAATGAGATATTTGGAAGGTGCTCTGTAAACCCTTAAGTATTACATAAATTCTAGCACTTATTAGTAAGTTTTTCTGTGTAGTTAGTGGGAAATCCATTAATATTTTTAAAGTTGATATAGGTCTAATCATGTTGACTAAAGCCATTAGTTAATCAGAAGGTCCACCAGTGCACCCAACTTTGAACAGGACAGGGGTAGAGGTGATGAGATCACTGGGAACATTTCACAGCTGAATTAAGTAGTTGTCGTTGTCTGGGAGCAACACATTGTTACTACTAATCCCTTCATGCCCACTCAGTTTAGCTCAAACAATCAAATTAGTTGTGTGTGCAGACACAGTCAGGGAAAGACCCTGCAATATGAAAGATAATTAATGTTCTTGCCTGTATTGGATGTAATGAAGCACAAATTAGGTGCTAGATTTTTGGCCACAAATATAGACAGGGAGCATAATACCATCCATTTATAGTCTCATAATAAAAAAATAATATAAAATATTTATGATATTTGAAAATGAAGGAAAAATTATAGTTTCCGTTCTGCATTTGAACACAGTTTTGAAACCACACATGAATTCATTAATAAAGGCAAATCCCCTGTTTATCTTAGCCTTGGTGCAGTAAACAATGATGTAGCATCTACTGTTGGATGTATGCCTTGGTCTTATCAGCTGATTGGAGGTCCTTAGTCCCTGAGTCACAATGGCCCAAGCTGGCATGCAGGTAAGTCAGTTGAGCCTGACATTCTGATAATTACAGGGGATGAATGGCATCGAATGAAAATCAGCAGAGAAAAGGGAAATCGTTTACCCATGGTATTTCATTTCTGATTTTTACAAAGGACTTCTGCTTCCTAAGAGTTGCTTGAATTGTAAAATAAATTTCCATCACCTCTCCCTGGAGCACTTTGGATTTTAATTTAATTCAGGACTCAAAATGAGAATTATTTCCTGACTCTCCCTTCTCTATTCTGTTAACTGCACTTGGATGCTAAATAGACCTGGTAGCAGAAGGGTGATGGTCCCCCAGTCTCTGTGGCATAGCAATCAATCAGAACTTTATTTTGGAAACTCCATTAGTGTTTCCTTCAACTCTTCACCTTTTCTTTACTTCTTCTCTCCCCTCTCCGATTTTAGCTTGTCTCCTCTCCAAACTACATTTTCATATTTCATAGGTTTCAGTAAATGACTCTTTGTCTTGGGCACCTGGAGCAATACAGACACTGGTGTTAACTTCTAGATTGAACCTTCTTTTCTGTCACCTTGAGATGAGACAGCTGCAGGCTTTCGAATTGAGTTTGCCCACCAGACTGGAGGTCTCTATGGCAATTGGTCCTCTCACACTCTGTTTCTAAATTTGGCTCCATGAACTATAAATCTGTTTATCTTAACAGTTGAGACATCTTGACAACTATTTCCTGTAACTTATGCACAGTACACATGCAAGATGTTAGCAAGCGATTTACCCCATAGTGGAAATCGTTAGCACACAAGTGGTTTCAACCAGAGCTATGCATGCTTTTCCACTCATTGATAATCAGTTAACATTATTTAATTGTTCCTGCCCCCTTTTTGCTGCAGCTCATTTGAAAGTATGATGACTGCCATTCTAAAATAACAAAAGCTGTGCAGGGAATTCATCTGTGAACAGTAGCTGGAATTTTTAGTTGCTATATTAATTATCTTCACGCAGAGGTTCAGGATGCATTGGCTCTGGTTACGTTGGTTTGTAATGTGCCATGTTAATAAATATAGAAAGGTTTTCACCTTTTTGAAAGAGCCTGTATGCATGCAGATTTTTCTCCTCTTTCTAATTTGAAATTTAATAGGGGCTTCATATGTTGAATATACTTCTCCTAATTTTGAAAAACAAAAGCTAGATAACCATTTTCCAAAATTTGGACCACCAATTATTTACCCAGTCATCTTCTTCTCAGTCCTACTGTGATTTTAATGACTTGACTTCTGGCAGCCACCTCTATGAATACAGCCAGGTGAACTGAAAGAAAGAGAGCACATCTGTCTGCTTGTCAAGAATCCCAGCTTCTGAAATCTAGACCTCATACCTGGCACATTGTAATTCTGCAGAGTTAACATCCTATCATTGGTCATGATTTTCTAGGAGCAGTGACCATGTCTTCTTAACTTTCCGTATGCAACACCTAGATAGCAATGTGTTCACAAGGGTGCTAAATACATATTTCCTAAATGAAGGATAAGCAATTATCATAGCCAAATCCTAGGGTCTGCTGGCCTCTGTATGTAAAGGTATTGTTTGCCTGCCCATTGACTCACTGCGGATTGATCAAGATTTTGAGTTGTTTTTCTAGGTTTGCCAAGTTGTACACACACTTGCACTATGGCTCCTTCTTCAGACACAAACACAGAACATTTACAAGATAGATGCTGAGGGTGAGGACTCTGTTTGGTTTTCATGGCAGAGGGTAAAGCTGATTAGTCCATATAGGAAAAAAAGCTATTCTCTACCCAACTGAGCTAATGCATTAAACACAATTATGATGGTGAGTGCCTAAGATTTACATATCCCCTCCTCACCTGGTCAATTAAAGCATTTCCCAAACATTCTCTTTATCATTATCTCCCAGTCCCAGTCTGCTATAGGTGCTTTGGAACTTAAAGGCTTTCAGCATGATGCCTGGGACATAATGGGCACTTGATAAATGTTTGTTGATTGACTTTTACAGAAGAGGCAGACTGGACAGGGATGGTAAAGAGCCCAGGCCGTAGTCACCAGCACACTTTGAAATTCATGCAAAGAAATACTTAAGACCTAGGTAGACACACAAGAGACATGAGAAAGAAGGGATAAGGGAAAGAAATACAAGCCCAAGAAAATGTAATTTCAATTAAATTAAATGACTACCAATTGCCTTCTATGTACAGGGTTCAAAATACAAAGATATGATACATTATAGTTCCTGCCCTCAAAGTACTTATGGAAAAAGGGAAAAAGACAGGGTGGTAAGGGAGAAAGAACTCCATTTAGTCATAGGATTCTGGGTTTCAATCCTGCTTCCATCACTTACTCCCTGTGTGATCTTAGGCAAATCATTCAAAATTACTAGGCTTTAGTTTCCTCTTCTGTAAAATAGAGGTTATGGTCTTGATCACCTCTAAAAATGCTTTTGAGTTCTAGAGCTATGATCTTAGTTATATATACATGCAAATAAGTATGATAACATAGTATATCATTAGCCAAAGGAAAGTTCTCGACAAGGTAATATAAGACAAAATTTTGAAGACAAAAAAGAAAACTCGCATTGGAGATTAGAGAAGGATTCATGGAGGAGGTGAGGTTGGAAGATCACAGGACCATAAGTCTAGAACTGAAAGGGATTTAAAATGCAATTGAATCCAATTTTCTTATTTTACTGATGAGGAAACTGAAATCCAATCGTTAGTCAATCAATAAGCGTTTATTAAGTGCCTACCACTGTTAGTCAATGTGCTAAGCACATAGATGAGGAGAATACATTCTAAGTCATGGTTGGTCACAATTCCTATGGGTGTGAAAGAACAAGAAAAGGGAATAATTTGTAATCCAACATCCCAGTCTGGCAATTCTCAGTTATAAAATTTTACTGTAGGCAGCCTAATGTAGTGGATAGAAGGGCAGCCCTCAGGAAGACCTGCCTCTGATACTTCTAACTATATGGCCTTAGGCATAATGACTTAAATTCTTCCATGCCCTAAGCAGCTCTCTAAAACTTTAAATGGCAGAAGTTGGGAAGAGAAAGTGCAAGAAGGCAATTTCCATTCTCTCAGTACTATCTGTGTCCCTGGGAAAGCATTTAACCTCTATCTGCCTCAATTTCTTCAGCTGTAAAATGAAGATAAAAAAACACCCAGCCCCCAGGGTTATTATTAGGATCCAATTAGATAGCATTCGTGAAGCACTTAGCACAGTGCTTGGCACATAGTAACTATTTACTAAATGTTTATTCCATTTCAATGAAATTACAGATTTTACAGGGGAGAGAGAGAGAGAAAGAGAGAGAGAGACAGACAGACAGACAGGGACAGAGACAGAGAGACAGACAGACAGAGACAGAGAGATTTTGTGGTGACTGTGGAGTATTAATAAAATGTAAGAGTAGAAATTAGGAAACCTTGGTTTTGGAACCAGTTTTGCTTTTAAAGTGACTTCTGACCTTGGGCAGGTTATTTAAGCTTTGTAAGTCTTGTTTCCACATTCATAAAATAAAAATACTAGGCTAAAAAGTCACAAATCTGTTGATAAGTTTTACAACCTTCTTATGTGTGCCTGAGACAGGTGCCTTATTATGTGTTTATAGGGACATGTGGTGCAATGGATAGAGGACTCTTATTAGATTCCAGGAGACCTGAACTCAAATACAACCTCAATCACCTCCTTTTGTTGTTGTTTGCCTTTCATTTTAGACAAGGACCAATGACAGCATGGGTGGTGTTTTGACTTACGTGAGAACTGGATTTAAGTGAGGCAGAGTTGCACAAACTCATTAGCCTCACTCACCAAGCATCATCAAAAGTCCAGTAGCAAGATGACTGGTGAAGACTTGGTGATACAGTGGATGACCCGAGCATCATCTATGATTGACTAAGCTCTAAGAACTTCCCAGTATCTGCTTCAGCTGCTTTCATAGCTATAGGAACAAATTGTTCTCATCCACTCATTCCATGCGGGAAGACTTTTCAAGCTTGGATTAGACACCCACCTAACTCACTGATATATTTGAGGTCTGTTGGTTACCCTCAATGTGGTTTAGCCCATCTGTCTACCGACAATTTAGTGTGGTGTGACTGCTGTGCTTGCTACAATTTCTTAGAACCACAGATAAGAGTTGAGTGCCAGGTAGACACCAAAGGATGAGCAATCCTGAAAAGGGCTCAGGAAGCCTTGTACTGTTGAGGTCTGGGAACCATATGACGTTTGGGTGGTTGGGACCCCAAAATACTAACACTCTGGGTCCTGCTGAATGAATTTGACTCAAGACTTCTTCCAGCCAAAGTAAAACAGTTTATTAAACGTTCTCCATATTGGATTGTGACACTTGTATTGACAAGCGGGTCTGATAGAATATCATCTAGACAGAGTCAGAGCTGGATTGAATCTAAGCACCTTCATGGTGATGAGATGGAATTTACATACAGAAACACCTTGGAAAAGATCTAGTGGTGGTCTAGTACTCTGGGAGGAGGGTCTAAGGAGGATTTTGAAGAGACTGGGCTAATTAGTGATGTAATCAAGGATGGGAAACAGCTGGAGGCAATTGGGAGACATCAGACAATGGAGGACTGGGGTGGGAAGTAATCGAAGCTAGGTTTAAGGTAACAGATTTGGGTATGAAAAGCCAGATTAAGTGGAAAAATTCAAGGGGAGTTCAAGGAGGTTCCCAGAGTCTGGTGCTAGTCCTCCCTGAACACACATACACTAAATCCAGACACTTCCTAGCTCTGATCTTGGTCAAGTCATTTAACCTGTCTGCTTCAGTTTCGTGAGCTGGAAAATAATGATAATAATATCACTTTCCTCCCAAGGCTGTTGTGAGGACTAAATGAGATAATATTTGTTATACACTTACCACATTGCCTAACACATAGTAGGCACTTCATAAATGCTTGTTTCCTTTCTTTGTATCTACATAGTAAAAGAGAATTGAAGTAATATTTTGTATACAAAGAAAAATATAGAATAAATGTACACAAAATATCATGTACACAAAGAAAAATATATAATAAATTATTATTTCAAATGAATTTTTCTTTTATATCTAGATACTTACCTCTATTTTTCTTCTATCAAACAGACTTTTTGAGCAACTATGTCCAAGTCATTGCTCTAGGAGCTGCAGGAACATTCTAATAGCTTACAATTCAGTTGAAGATGTGATTTGCAAACATTAAAAAAAAGTAGCAATATAAGCTTTAAAAACCAAGACATTCAATAAGGGATGTCTTTCTTTAATTCATTTGGTAATTTTTTTTTTTAAATTTACTCAAGGCAATTTGAGTGAATTGACGGCAGAATTATAATTAGGAGGGTTTTTGTGTGTGTGTGCCAATATAGATATGATAATCCATACCCAGGACAAGTGATATGAAACTCTGAGATGGAAGTGGTGGCTGAGACAGAGGCACCAGTATGCAGTAGGAGAATATAGGGTGGGGTGGGGGTAGGGAAAAGAGAGGCCAGGATAGAGCTCACTCCATCCTGCCATGTGGAAGCTTCCTACTTTTGTTAATTATTCTTCTTAATTAGGACCTAGGCTTTATTATTGTTGGACTGATTGGCAATGCTGTCAGCATGTCCTAAATCTGATACCCTTAGTCAAAATTGTAGTCAGCCTATTCTAGTTATAAACAAAAACTGAAAAGTATTTATCAACCTCAGTAATATGATTTGAACCTACATGATGCAAGATTTAAATGATTATTCTCACACTGTGAAGATATTACCATAATGTGTTTAATTTTGTATTTGACTGCATAGTTTTTTTTTTTTGAAAAAGCTTTTAATGTATTTGTCAGAAAAAAAGAACAAAAAGCCTGACAATGAGTAAATGGTAAATATTTAAGTTCTCACTTTCTCTCTTTCTCTTTCCCCCTTCCTTCCTTCTTCTCTCCCTTTCTTCCTTTTTTTCTCTCTCCCTCTCCCACATAATGTGAGGTAAAGAAGACTTTTAACACTTAGGAGACTATTCTAATAGACAAAATTGGAGATCATAGGGTTTAAAATTTTTGTGGTAAGAGTGGAAATAAAAATAAAGAAAAAGAAAAGGAGGAATTGAACTGTAGGAAAAGTTTAATTCTGAATATATTGGGGTTCTGCTGCAGGAAGTATATCCAATGAAAATATCTTACAGGCCATGTGAAATGTACATAAAGAACTTAGGAGAAAAAGTATGGCTAGAGATATTAACTTGTAGGGGTTATTTTTATATAAAGGTTATAGTTAAAGATGCAAGAGTCAATGAAGTTTCTGGAAAAGCGTATGGAGAAGCACAAAGTGCTAAAGCATCTTGGGTGATAGTATCGTTTACTGGTAAAGAGAAAGAAACTGATGGCCAAGCATACCCACATGCTGCCATTGTGGTTTTCCATGCTTTTGCATGTAATAATTTTAATTCTTATCACAAGAAGTTCAGAAAGACCACTGAATTATTTCTAGATTATTGAAAGTCTATTTTTAAGGGAATGTTCCACTGAAAACAGTTTCCTTTGACTTGACATAGATCTGACCTGGGCACTTTAGCCAGTTCCCTATGGCAAGGGAAAAAAATAAGACCGTTCCAAATGGCACATGAAAAGAAAGAATCGTGGCATCAGGACTGACAAGAAGGGAATTAAGCTGAATGAGGAAGTGTATCTTGAGGAGGTTGGTCTTTAAAAATTTATAAACATGAAGAGAGATCTTTGAACTCCAATTTAACATTGTGTTTCCCTTCCTTTGCTTTTACTCATTCCCAATGATTTCCACATTTTAGATGGAGCCTTATCAAAAGGGGTGGGATAGGAAATGTGGAGGATTTGTACCTCAAATTTCCTGGGAAAACAGACATAACCTTGAAAATCATACCACACTGATTAGCCACATTACCATTTCAATCACCAGAGTCATCATGTACTTTACTAGAACTTAATTGTTGCTACCTATTGTGTGGGACCCTGGTAGGTGGGCTCTACATTGACTTAAGTTGCCATATTTTTATATTATTGTAATCAGGGAGGTAGGTCAGTTGAGTAATAAGGACAGGAAGGCAGCCCAAGATTGTGACTTATATTGAGCAGTATCCTAGTATTTCTCTAGATCTAGGACCACATGCACCCATCAGATAAAAGCAGGATAACATCACTGATTTTTTTTCCACTCATATTAAACACTGGTTCAATATGCTGCCATTTCAGAGCTGATTTTCTTTGAAAGAGGAGACAATGAGCCAGGTGAGAAGTTTTTTTTTTTTTTTTTCCGGAAAGACAGTGTTGATACAGGAGTCTAGTGATCCTCACTGGTTTCTTTGTGTATCTTTGTGTTTTCTTGGCCCTGGGGAAAAAATTTTACTGGTCCATGTTGTATATTGCTTGAGGTTTGGGAAGCAACACTGCTGCTTCATCCTTAATGCTCTGTCACAGGTTATATTTGTATCCTTGTCAGTATCTTCTTGACCTGTTCTTCTTCTCTTGAGTCTGCTGTATCACAGGACCCTATTATTAAGAAGTCATAAAACATTTATGTTTCAGGACTTATGTTTATATACCGTGTGGGTTAAAAGATCCTTACCCCAAATTTTAAATAAATTAAGAGGCTTCTGGAGGTAAGGACAGCAAATGTTTTATTTAATTCTCGCTAGAAAGGGTCAGTTACAGAGGATTAAACACCATCATATATCCTAACGCAGAGAATCCCTCCCCTGCCCCCCCCACCCCCCCCACTATCCCACCTCTCCATTGGCAGGGAGGCAGGCTTACAATCTAAGTGTGAAAAGCTAGACAAGATCCAGGAAATATTCGCCTATCCCAACACACTTCCTTATTTAATACCTGACTAGCTGCTAATGGGGCTATTCTATAATTAAAATAAGAAGGAGGAAAGGGGGAAAAGGGGAGCTAGTGCCGTTGATGTGGCAACAGTATAACAAACAAAGGGAGATCTGAGTAACTTCTGAGTAACTTCTAAGTTTTGGCTACAATCCATAACACTATCACAGAGAGAAGGGAAGGGAGGGGCCCAACTGCCCACAGACCCTGGATTCCTGGAAATCAGGTATCCAGAAAGAGAAGCCTTATGGAAAAGACATTTTATTTAGAAAATACAATATTCCCCATATTTTTATTATGAAAAGTCTTCACAATGTCCTTATTTCACTCATGAACCAAAACTGGTACCACCATTTTAATGAATTGCTTAGTCATTAGCTAGCTAATATATGTCCGACCCTAATCAGTCCAATTAACATACAATCTAACAAACAGCTGTTTAACACTTACTATAGGTAAGCACTGTGTAGGCACTGGGGATACAAAAGACAAAAAATTTATATCTTCAAGGAACTTAATAATCTATTTTAGGATAGAACATTCAAGGCAGAGTGAGAAAGGAGTGCTTTCCAGGCATGAAGAACCATTTATACAAATGTATGAAAGCAGGAGATAGAATATTTCACTTTGTGTGCAAAAAGCCAGACATAGATGATTGAGGGTGAGTGTATGGCAAGGGAGTAGCTTGATTCCAGCAATAATTCTTGGTAGGCACTGAAGTATTTATCATTCCTTCTCATTAGTCTGTAAAAAGTTCATAGAAGAATGTGAGGTTTTAGAAATGGCAAAGGAAGATGATGATGAGTGATGTTTTATACTGTCTTAAATAGGAAGTGGGGTTAACAATAATGGCTAATAGAGAGGGAAACTCATGTTTGTTTCCATATATGGAAAAATCTCTGGGGAAAAGAAAGAAGAGAAAAAGTAAAAAGATATTTCAGAGGTGGAAAATGAAGATGAAACAGAAAGGCAATGCCAATGAAAATGAAAGAAGACCCGTTGTACCAAGTTAATGTTAGAGGCAATGAAAATGAATCTAAAGGATTCATGAAAGAACCAGAAGAGGACCATCTTGGAATCACAAAGATCTGACTTCAGGTCTTTTTTGAATCACATAATAGCTGCATGACCATGGGCAAATCTCTAAGTCACTGGACTTTTCAATGCTCCAGGCAGTATTTTAAAATAATAGGTTACAGAGGAGTTGCCAATTGCATTTGCATCTGTAGAGAGAGTTTTTATTCCAGGAGTTTTCCATCACATCTTTCACTTCCTCATTCCCATTAAACTCTTTATTCCGCCCCCCCTCCCCCCCAAAAATCATGTTTATATTGTTTCCAAGGAATTGATTGGGGAGTGGTAGTTATGGTAGAGAAGTAGACAAATTATTATTTAGTATAAATGGATTAAAAAAACCCAAGTAATTGACTTTTTTTTTCACTTTTCATTTGTTTGATGTCACCAAAATAATTGACAGAAAAGTAAACTTTTCAATCAGCTCTCCTAAGTAAAACATTTGATGAATTGTCTTCACTCATCAGTGACTTTTTTCTTCCATTTTTTTTGCCAAGCCTACTTATTGTACCCATAACCTAAATGTTTATAATATCAACCTTCAGAAATGCAGGTATTTATCTGCTTGATTTTTCTGATTTGTTTTCTGTGTTTTGAAGAAAGGAAAGCAAAGAAAGAAAAGGATTAATTATTCAATCTTGGATATGATTCTGATGCAATATATTTTATTCTTTTATATAAAATGTCTACAATATGAAATGCCTATTAGGTCAAATTTCTAGTTCTAGAAATGGAACTCAGACACACTTAATATTTACAGACATGAGAATAAGACTTGGTAAAAAAGTGGGGTACAGAAAAATAATAGCTCATATATCCCATTTCAGAAGTAGCAAAGCTTTAAGATGCTAGTTTAAATAGTAGAAAAGAGAAAATACATCAGTGCTATTTCAAATGTCACAATGGAATAAAACAGTACCCAAGAAGGAAATGGCATGCTACAGTGCAAACTAATCAGAGCATATCCAGTGCTGTAGGGTTACATCTATAAATAAACACAGAAATACACACATGCTCACATGTGATGGCTTTCCTTCAATATGATGGAGTGAGTTGGACTATCCCTTTGCATATCTCAAGAATATTGCCAAACTCTCAGAAGTTCAAATAAGTTCCCCATCTCAGAATTGCTAGGGGAATGTCCAAGAGGGAAGGACACTCCATTTCTTCTCCCTCCACTGACCCAACAGAATTCATACCTTCTCTTTTTCTAAATTCCATGTGCAAACTTTTCCTCCCTTCCCAAAATTGACCCCTTCGTGAACTACATCATCTCTGCTCTATCCTTTGCTCTCAAATCCCCTATTTTTTTCCTACTGTGGCTCCCATTTTACCAATTATTTTGTTAACTGTTGTAATAATGCCCCACTAGGAACACAAATGCAAAGAAACACAAACTATTGTGGGATGAGAAAAAATAAGTGGAAAATGTAAACATTAATTTTTTTTTTACATGTGAGAAACTCACTTTTGCAACTCTATTGCCTAGATATAGGTAAAGGATACAACTCATGGAATACTATAGTCTACAAAAGAATTATGTGGAAGGTCATCAAAAGGATAATGGAGAGGAGCATGATGGTCATGAGTAGATTGTAATCTATTTCCAGCCTAGAATCATGTAAGAGATGTGTCTGGAAAAGTAGATGAATGAGTCATGTGCCAAGATTGAGGAATAATTCTAGGACACCTTGCATGTTCCAAATAATGTCAAGAGAAGTATAACAAGCAAATAACAATACATTTGTAGACATAGTATATAGAGTATTTATGAAAGAATATGGATAAAAGTTATAAAGGGTGAGAGGATATGAATGGGTAGCAGACTGCATCTTTGGAAGGAATATTCACACTTATCAGCTAATGCATTGAGTGATACATGCCTTGTTTGGAGTGTAAGACATTTCACTTTCCTTTTCTTTTATACAACAAAGACTTCTATTTGTGCTCCATGAAAGTAAAGCAGAGGACTAAATATGATCCACCTCTGATACATAAAAATGGTTTTTTTTTTTTGGAGAGGAGAGATTTTGCTAAACATACATGTGATCAGTTAATTGAACATTATTATGGTCGTAGCTTCTTTAGCACTTACTCAGGATAGAGGAGTTGAAAACAATATCTGTTTTCCTACAGATTGTTGAAATAGAGTTTCTGTTAAATGTATTGGACAAATTGAGGACAGTAAGTATTTTGTTCCATCTGAATTTGATAGCATAGCAGGTAAAATAGTGTGTAATATTTTCTACATCAGTAGAAAATATTGAAACAACACTTGCCATATCTCTTTCCTAGGAGGGAAACAGCATGGGTCAGTGAAATGAGAACTGGCTGTAGAGATAGAAATCTCAGTCAAATACCAAGTTCGAACTTTGGACTTTGGTAAGTCATTTGATGTCCCCACAAGTGCCCCCAACTTCCCAGTTTCTCAATCAATACAGCTCCTGTCTTTTCGATTTCAGATACACAAATGGATAATTATACCCTGAACCTGACATCACTCATAAGTGTTCCATTTTCATGTTTAAGAGCTTCTAAATTTCTTTATCTCATCATAATCTTCTTTCATTTCATCTTTCCCTATGAGTTATTCCTTCCCACTATCCTCCCCAATCTTAACCCTTACCATGATTTCTAATTTTTCCATCTCTCAATATTTTCCTTATTGTACTATACTCTCCTTCCTTCCCAAAGCTAACCCCTTAGTGAACCAGTTCAACTCTATACTTTCTCATACTCTTGAATTCCCTTGTCTCTTTTCCTATCATGGCTCTCATTTTGCCTGATCCCAATAGTGACTGAAGACAGCCTTTGCCTGCTTTGTTCCAATTAACACGTTACTGAATAGACAAGAGGCTACATAACAGTGTTCACTGGGTTCACTACAAATTTATGCCATCTAATCTCACCTGGAGCTTCTGGGTATCTAGGTGATGCAGCAGATGGAACACCTATCATAGAGTCAGTAAAACTCATCTTTCTGAGTTCAAATCTTGCATCAGACACTTACTAGCTACGTGACACTGAGCAAGTCACTTAATCTGGTTTACTTCAGTTCCTCATCTGTGAAACAAGTTGTAAAAGGAAAGGGCAAATCACTCTAATATCTTTGCCAAGAAAACCTCAAATGGGGCCGTGAAGAGTCAGGCATGACTGAAAAGTGAACAAAACACTTCTATTATTTTTTAATTAATTATTATATCACACTCACCATAGCTACTATTCCAGACCTTTTCTTCTCTCCTTCCACCTTCCACAACACTACCCTCTAACCCTCTCACCTGAAAATATCACATAACTCAACAAGAAAATCAAAGCTGTTTGCCAAGAACTCCCTCTTCTCTCCTTATCATTTAACATCTTTCTAATATTCCCACTACCCTCCTTTACTTCAGTCTCTGATGGATAGATAATCTTTCCACACTGAAGGCTTACAAGACCCTCACTAGATCCCACATTCATCTCTTCAGCCTATTGTCCTATATCTCTCATTGCCTTCTCAACTATACTCCTTGAAAGAGCTGTCTAAGCTCCATTTCTTCTACTATCACTCTCTTTTAGAACCTCTGCAATCTCACTTCTGACTTTTTCTCTCAATTGATATGACTTCTTTCAAATTTATCAATTGTATCTTATATGTCAAATGTAATGAATGATCTTTTAACAGTCTTCAGTCTTCTTGATCTGTCTGTAATATTTGACACAACCACTATATCCTTCTAGATACCATTTTTTTTCTTTTGGTTTCCGTGATACTACTCTCTCTTGGTTCTCCTTGTGCATCTTTACCTAGCTTTGTCAATTTCCTTTGATGTATCTTTATCCATGTCATATTCACCAACTATGGGTATATCCCAAGGCTCTGTCCTCCAACCCATTCTCTTTTTACTTTATACTTCCTAAACTGGTGATCTCTTCAGCTTCCCATATTTCAATGATCATTTCTACACAAATGATTCCCTGCAGTACCACATTACCTATTTATAAATAAGGGTTTATAACTGGATATACTCTAGTCATCTCAAATTCAACATGTCCAAAGCAGAACTTCTAAAACATGAACCTTCTAACTTCTATTCAATTCTAATTTCTCTCTTACTAGCTATAGCACTACTATTCATTCAGCTCATGCTCACTGTGGGTGTCCCACAGGGATCTGTCCTGGGATCTCTTCTCTTCTCCCTCTAAATCATTTCACTTTGGTGATCTCTCCAGTTCCCACGGCTTCAATTATCATCTCTATATTGATTATTTTGAAATTTATGTATCCTTTCCTAACCTCTCTGCTGACCTCCAGTCTCACTTCTCCAGGTATGTATTACATGCCGTGAATTGAATCTATCTTTCCTCTCAAGACCTCCCTTCATAACTTCCCTATTACTGACCATTCTCCCAGTCACCCAGGATTTCTCTTCACTGTCTCTCACCCTTCATATCCAATAGGTTGCTAAGGCTTAACGGTATTCCCTCTACAACATCTTTCCTATTTGCCCCCTTCTTTCCTCAGAGATAGACACCATTTTGTTGTAGGCCCTCAATACCTTATACCTGGACAGTTGCATTAGCCTTCTGGCTGGTCTGTTTGTCACAAGTCTGTTTCCACTCCAGTCCATCCTTCACTCAACTGTCTAAATCATCTTCCTAAAGTGCAGATCTCACCATGTCACTCGTCTATTAAGTAAAATCCAATGGCTCCCTATAACCTCCAGGACAAAGTAGAAAATTCTCTGTCATTTAATGTCCTTCATAACTTACTCTGCTCCTTTTTTAATCATTTCATATCTTATAAACCCTCCTGTAGTCTTTAATCCAATGACACTGACATTGTCACTGTTCCTCAAATAAGATACCCCATCTCCTAACTCAAGGAATTTTCTCCGGCTGTCTACAATACATGGAGTGCTCTCCCTCCTACTCTCTACCTCTTGATTTCCTTCAAATCCCAATTAAAATATTATTTCTACAGAAAGCATTTTCCAATCCCTCTTAATTTTATTTTCCCTCTGTTAATTATTTCCATTTTATCCTGTTTATAGCGTGTTTATACATAAAATTGCATCTTTTCTCCCGGCTCTCAAGAGTAAAGAACTCTTTTTTTTGGATGCATAGCTCTTAGGATAGTGGCTGATCCATAGCTAGCATTAATTATTCACTGACTGATCTAGGTTCTCATCAGTGAAATCATATTCAACTCTTCACATTAACTCATTTGATATATTCAATATCTAATCGATTTTGTTCACACCCCTTTCTTTGCACACATGCAGCCTAGTTTTGGTCCTCATCCCATCTCACCTAAACTATTATAATAGCCTACCAGTTGGTCTCCCTGTTTCAAATTTCACTCCACTCTAATACATGCTGTATATACCTATCAAAATGATTTTCTTAGAGCACAGGTCTGACCACATCATTCTTCTGTGCCTTGATGATCAAATATACATTATACTTATATTCAGATCCCTTCAGAACCTTTTAAATTTTTCAATCTTCTTATACATCACTCTCCTCCACATACATGCTATGTTCTAGCAATGCTGGCCTTCTGCCTTTTCCTCTCATGTGATGTTTTATCTCCTATCTCTCTCTTCCTCTGTCCCCCATTCTTTGAATGCTCTCCCTCTGAGATCCCTTGTTTCTTTCAAGGCTCAACCTAATTTCCATTTTTAGACAAGACCTATCTTCTACACCCCACCCCCACCCCAACCTGGCCCCTGCCCATCAGCAACTATTGTCTTTCTATAAGGTTACTTTGTATCAAGGCAACTAGGTGGTGCAGTGGATAGAGCACTAGTGCAGGAGTCAGGAGGACCTAAGTTCGAATCTCACCTCAGACACTTGACACTCACTAGCTGTGTGACCTTGGGTGAGTCATTTAACCCCAATTGCCTCATCTTGGGTCATCTCCAGTCATCCTGATGAATATCTGATCACTGGATTCAGATGGTTCTGGAGGAGAAGTGAAGCTGGTGACCTGCACAGCCCTCCCTCACTCAAAACAAAGTCAAGTGCAAGTCATGTCATCATTTCTCTGATGGCATGGTCTTCTTTGGCAACGAAGGACAAACACACACACTTTGTATCAACTTAATATGTATCTTGTATATACCACATATATTGTCTTCCTTATTAGAATGCCAGTTCCTTGAGAGAAGGAGTGTAATGGTAAGGGAATTTGAGGATCTTCCCTGCACCTGGATAGTCCCATGTGAACTGCTTGGAGCTTTGGCCCACAGCCTGAGTCACAAGAAGCCCATGGTGGGAGGAGTTTGCTGAAAGGGTGCTGCAGGGAGAGAGAGTGATATGGAACTGATAGAGGTGCAGCAGGTAGAGCAGAGCAGAGCAGCTGGTCTGGGTAAGAGAGGGGCATTTTACCTAAAGGAGCTTGTTTGTGAGGAGGTTTAACAGAGAGAAGGCTTGGGGATAACAGTTCTTTCTTTCTGGATAATGTGTACAAACTTCTTTGTTACCATGGGGGAATTAGCTTTCTGGTATCTGAATAAATACCTTGGTTTTGTCTTTGAGGAAGAGAGTTAGTATTTTGTGAATTTGCCCTGGAAATAAGCCTGCAAATCCACAGGGGCTGCTGTGAGTACCACATTGGCACTACAAGGGGTCCTTTTGTATAAAGGATAATATAGTATGTATATTATTATAAACAATAGTATTTTAATATAAATATATTTTACAATATACATTATATTGTTATACATGATTGTATAGTATATGTATTGTATATCATATTTATGCTATAGAATTATAGAATACATATATTTAATAAATTATAATATAATATAAATATTATAAAATGTAATAAGTCCTCATCGTTTTGATGGATTGGAATCCTTTGGCTTCAGTTTTCTCAGTTCTCTACATATTTTAGAAATGAGACCTTTATTAGAAGTACTATTTGTAAAAATTCTTTTCCAGTTTTCTGCTTCCCTCCTAATCTTGGTTGGTTTGGCTTTGTTTGTGCAAAAACTTTTCAATTTAATGTATGCATTTCATTAATGTTTTTCATCTCATATTTGTTTATAAATTCCTCCATTCTCGATAAATCTGGCAGATAAACTATTCCTTGGTCCTTTAATTTGTTTGTAGTATCTGCCATTATACTTGAATCATATACCCATTTGGACTTTATTTTGGTATACAGGGTAAGATATTGGCCTATGCCCAGTTTCCCATACTATTCTCTAAGTTTTCCCAACAGTTTTTGTCAAATAGTAAGTTCTTATCCCAGAAGATGGGGTCTTTGGGTTTATCAAGCAGTAGACTGCTATAGTTATGGACTATGTGTCTTGTATACCTAACCTTTTCCACTGACCTACCCTTCTATTTCTTAGCCAATATCAAGTAATTTTGATGAGTACTGCTTTATAATACAATTTAAGATCTGGCATAGCAAGGCCACCTTTCCTAGTATTTTTTTTCAGTAATTCTCTTGATATTCTGGACCTTTTGTTCTTCCAGATGAATTTTGATATTATTTTTTCTAGCTCTAAAAAATAATTTTTTGGTAGATGGCTTTAGTTTTCTCATATGTATGATGATAACACAGATGTAGATGACTCCTAAGGTCCCTTTCAGTTCTGAAACTATGTTTCTATGATCTATAATATTATCTTAAAACCTGACACCACAAATAGCATGACTAGGTTTCCTATATTGGTTGCATCAACAGATGTTATCCCTTATTCTCCCTAGAGAAAATATTCAGCTATGAAAGAGTCTTTGAAATATATCAAGCTTTTATTAATTGTCTTGAATCTGTGATTTATATGTCTATAAAAGAGAATATGTGATATAAAAGAGTTCCCAGATATCATGTTGGAATTTTATGCATATTATCTAAGGTACTACAAATTCTGGGGGAGCTATGAGCCACATTGCTGAAAAATCTTGTTTATGGGACATATCTTTGGGTTTAAAGAGAGAGCCTTGATGCCAAGGAAATCTTGTAAAAGTATCAAATTTAAATACCCCCAACTTCGTCCTCTGAAACTTTATGACATTTGGCATAACCAAGCTTTTAATCTAAATATATATAAAAAAAAAAAGCTTCTTTGAACAGGGACTACTTTTAAATTTTAAAAGCCAATTGAAATTCAGTGGAGGGAATGCACTAATCCAGTATACCTTTAATTGAACTTCATTGAAATTTACTACTTTAATTCTCAAATGTGCACAGCCATAAGGATGACTATATACAATGCTTTTGTTATGCGTGATATTGAATGAAATTGAATTTATTAAAACATTTCAGTGGAAATTGAGCAAAGGGCTAAATGCAGGGCATACATATATATACACACACACATATATATATATGCTTATGCCTCTGTGTATAAATGACATACGTAATCCTTATATATTTAAATTCCGCTTTTGATATTTTTCTACTTGAAATATTTTTGTTCTCATTCTTTTTTTCACTATAAATTTTTTTCAGATCTCAAAAATGTATCTCTATATGTTATAATGGCACAGAGCTTTCACACATATTCAGATTTTTAGAAGAACATTTTAAAAGATCAAAGGAGAAGCAAGCAAACAATGAGAAATTCAGGAGAACGACACAAAACTCAAAGGAAAATTTTGTGGAGAATAAAACTCAAATTGAACTGAGGCTTGTTAAGAATGAAACCAAATGTGACTGAAAAAATAAAGTAAAACTAAACACGAGGAAAGAATAGGACCAGTTCTTACCAAAGAATTCAACAATATTTGAGGGATCATGGAATTATAGGACCATAGATTTAGTGCTGAGAAGGGACTTAGAGACTATTTAGTCCATCTCTGTCATTTTACAGATAAGAAAATAAGACCCAGAGAGATGACATGATTTGCCTGCGATCACGTAGGTGACAAACAACAGTTTTGAACCTCAATCTTTTAATTTAAAATGGAACATATTAACTGTTGGATCATTTCTTGGATAAGAGTTGAATAATCTTTTTCTTCCATTTCCAGCAGGTAGGATAATGAATTTTCAAAGGAATAGAGCAAACCATATAAGGGAATTATAGGTCAAGACATGGGATGAGATATTAAGGGAATACCTTGTTGCTTGAATAAGTTCAAGTTCCTCATCTCAGAAAATTACATTGCAAGTCTATGGAATAACTGCCACACGTGACTGTGGACTTATTGTCAGTTTCATATGTGAAATATGATAAAGAATGGGGACAGGTGACAACAGGCAAAGTACGAGGAAATGCCTGGATTTTCAGATAGGAGAAAAAAGGTAGGTTCTGTAAATCCAGCCAAGTAAGATGTCAATACCCAGAAAAATTCTACAATTTGCAAGAATTTGGGGGAAAAAACTGTAAAGATCATTGTGAGTGATAATATTCATTAAGAACAAGTTGTAGAAAATTGTTCTCATTTTTTTTGATAGAATTACAAGTATGGTAGATCAGCAGGATGACCTAGTGCTAGACTACACTTTTTTTTCAGTGAAAGACCAGTGAATTTTTTTCCTACATCCAACTCTTGGAGTTCAAAGGAATCACAAGGAGGAGATGAGTGCTGTTTAGAAATTAAAACGTCTTTACATATGATTGTATTCTGTTATTACTTCAGCTGAATTGGATGAGAAAATCTTTTCACCCTTCCCTTCTATAAGCATATCTCCAAAGTATTTAATTAAAACATTAATAAATTAATTATATTTGAAAAATATTGTTGTGAATTCCTCCAAGGAGACATCATTTTGACATAAGCTCTTTTTTGCTCATGCCTGTCCATTTATCCAAGTCTTCCTTTGCTATTTGAATTCATTGATTATGCTAATAGTACTTAACATAATATTTAAAGAAGAAAACATAGACCATGTATTTTCAATCAATCCTACTCATAAAGCTGTCAAGATGGTAATGCACAAAACGCTTATTTTAAGAAAAGAACTGAAAAGGATGGAGAAAGGGCTAGCTTTCTTTGGTCTAGATTGATGTAAGACCCAAGGACTTCAAGAAACAGAAACAAGAGTACTGATCCCATGTTCTAGTCTGCCATTGTGCCCATTCCATCATCCTGGTAGCCATGAACAAGCTGAAAAGAGGAATTAAGTTCCTATGCAATACTGTTGCTGTGGCATCTGTGTTGGGAAGCATTCAGAGGGCAATATTGATGACTTAGGACTATAACAGAGGAAAAAACAGAGAAACACAGCTAAATGAAGATTCAGTACTGGGTCCCAAGTTCCCTCATTTAATTATACTTGACCCTCTGAGAGGTCAATGGAATAGCATGAGGGACAATTTAATAGTTCATAGTGGAGGGGGCTTGAATCTACATATTTGAACTATGTCCTTAGAATATTTGGGTGTAACTCAGAGAGAGAAATATGGAAGTCACTCACATATTGTAGCAGATCATGTTTGTGTATGTGTATGTGTTTGTGTATCATGTTCTGATTTGTTATACGATTTCTTTCATTTATCTTAGTCTGACTACATAGCATGACTATAGTGAAAATATACTCAATAGGAAAGTATATGTAGAATCTATACAGAATTGTATGCAGTCGTGGGGAGGGAGGGGGGGAGTGGGGGGTAGGTGGGGGGAATAAAATCACAATTGTATGGCAGTGATTGTTAAACATTACAAAATAAAAAAAAAGACAAAAGAGAATAAGCATAAACAGGAAACAAGATGACTTGATTGTTCAACATAGAGAACTAAAGATAGTAAGCTAAAATTAATTGAAACTATTAATAACTAGATTATCAGGTTTTAAAATAAATTCGTGTGCTAATTAGATTGAAAGAAGGAAAAAAAAAAGAATATTTGGGTGTAGTGCTTTCTTCGGCAGCACATGTACTAAAATTGTAGTGATGCAGAAATTAGCATGGCCCTTGCACAAGGAAGACACACAAATTCGTGAAGCATTCCATATTTTTAAATAAGTTATTTAAATAAAAAAAGAGTACTTGGGTGTGGAATATGCCTATAGACTTAAGAACTACATGAATTTCAAAGAAGTAGAGGGTACTCCGACAAGATAATATTTTCTTTTATTCTTTTTGTGTCCATGCATATGAAGTAAGAATTATATTCTCATTACATATACTATCATTAGATTGTAAACTCCATAAGAACAAGGACTACATTGTGCCTGCTTTTGGCAACTTGGTGGTTCAGTGGATAGAGTGCCCAGCCTGACCTTAGGCACTTCCAGCCATGTGACGCTAGATAAATCACTTAACCTCTGCTGGCCTCAGTTTTCTCATCTGTAAAATAAAGATAATAATAGCACCAACCTCCCAGATTTGTTGTGAGGATCAAACAATATAATTGTAAAGTACTTAGTATAATGCTTGGCACATAGTAAGTACTACAAAATTGTTAGCTATTATTATCATTATTACCCTTTTGGAACCAAGAGCTGATCATAGTTCCTGGCACATAGCAAGCACTTGATAAATGTTTATTGATTGATTAAAATGTTTATAAATTGATACCATTAAAATAAGCATTGTGTGATTCACTGCATTTTTATACCAGTATGTTTGAATGATAGCACAGAAAGAAGTGGTGAACATCTTTCTGTTGCTGAGACCTGACCCAAGTCTGCATTTACCCAAGTAAATTCATGAAGACCAAATCCTTAGACTGTAAGTGTCAAACACACAGCCTGCATATCTCCAAATGGGGCAGAACCAAAATAAAATGTAATTGGCAAAAATTTAACAAAATAAATAAAAAATGCTATAGAACCTACTTAATGTTTATTTCTGGGTTTCTAAGTCAATAAGTCCAGTAGGGATCCTTATATATGGTTTAGTGGCCCTGCTTCCGTTGGAGTTTGACCCCACTGCCCTAGAACACAAAGGGGATGACTGCTATTGATTATATAAAAGTAATAGCTAGCATTTATATAATGTTTTAAGGCTACAAAGCACTTTACATGAATGTAATCTTAATATCTTGATCAGGCAGGTACTATTATTCTTTTCATTTTAAAAGTAATGTATCTAAGACTAAATGAGGTTAAGTGACTTGTCCAAGGTCACACAGCTAGAAAGTGTCTAAATTGGGATTAAGATTTAATTCTTCTTGATTCTAAAATGAATGCTCTATTCACTGTGCCATTTAGCTATTTTATCAAACGAATCAATTAAGTGGATAGTGATAAGTATTTCTGAGAGCCAAATCAAGCTTAATATTTTCCCTAAGCACTCCTTAGGGTTAGGTGGACTTTATAATCCATGGTGAAGATGAGGTTGCCTTATGCTAATTGGTGAATTTTGTTGTTGAGTTATCTCAGTATTCAACTCTTCGTGACCCTGTTTGTGGTTTTCTTGGCAAAGCTACTGGAGTGGTCTGCCCATTCCTTCTTCAGCTCATTTTACAGATAAGGAAACTGAGACAAACAGGGTTAAGTGACTGGCCCAGGGTCACACAGCTAGTAAATGTCCGAGACAGGACTTGAACCCAGGTCTTCCTGACTCCAGATCCTATACTCTATACATTGTGCTAGCTACCTGTCTAGAAATTGCCTTTAAAGTCCCTTTCAACTCCAAAAATTTCTAATTCTTTCATTGTATAATGAAGTATTGTACACCATGTACAAAGATGATGCTATTTACTTAACATCCCTTAGTCTCAGATTAGTCCCTCCTCCCGTAAGGTAAGGGAGAAATGTGTACCAGACATTAGAAGATTATTAAACCCGAAAGAGTCAGTAACCTGTTGGGAAAGTACATGATCCTTATATATCTATCACTTTAAAAGTGTGAACAGAAACTAGTGGTCTTGATCAAATGGAGAAATCCATGAAAATAACAATTTCATGGTTCTAAAGAGTTTGATAAGGTATGAATATGAGAGTCTTATGAGGTGAGGAATATGATTTAGTTATACAGTATGATCAGTGAGACATCATGGAAGAGGCAACTTGGAGTATCACATATATCTGATTTGTTTTCATGCACAGAAACCATAGAAGACTGTATCCTTTTATGATGGAAGTGTGTTCACTCCTCAACTTCCAGCTGGAAACACATTGACTTTGGGATCAACTACTCAACACAGGATATGCTGTGAATCAATTCACCAGGATATATGCATATTAGCCAGTATTTGTCATAAGCAGGATCTGATAGAGTTTTCTCACTTTTAGGTTAGTTCTCTACGAATTCTACCATGCTATCTTTACACATTATGGTATATACTTCAAATATAGTGAAATCCCTTGATAAGCCTAGCTCTAGGGGGTATGGTAATATTGGCTTTTTATACTCAAGCAACATTTGATCAGGGCTTTGTTGGATGTAATTGTCATGTTTTAAGGTACAATATCATGTCCATTATATACTTCAAATTATATAAGAACCAATTACATTAGAGCAAGGTTCAATCACATGTAGGGAGGAGGGTAGAATTATAGCCATTCCATTGTATTTCTTCTGCTACCCACTCTCTCACATTTTTTAATGTGTTTTGGCTCTTCCTTAGCTGACTTCCCAATACTACCTATTATAAAGTCCCACTTTTCACACTCATTAACTTTCTGCTCTAGCATTAAATGCCAGTATCTGCTCTATCTATAATAGGCTCCTAACTCATCTTGAAATGAATTCAAAAGAAGAATTTGGCTGTAAAGTGGGACAGAACAGGAATTGGAGTTTTCAGTGTCATTATACAGTAGTTTAGAGAAACCAGATTTAAGGCCATCAGATAACTCATCTGCACATTAGCATTTGATCACCAAAAGGTGAGAACAGGGACAGAATTTCATGCCTCCTTAGACCTGGGGGCAACTAAATGAATTTTAAAGTGGTACTTCGAGAGAAACCTGTCTGATGATTTTATTGTGTTTTGTTCATTGTGCATGTTACAGTAAAAGATGCCTGATCTAAATGAAAGTGAAGTCAACTTGGAATGAGGAGATGCTGATATGAGTCTTGGCTCTGACATTTCATAATCATGGATCTTCATGTGAGTCATTTATTTATTCTCTCTGAGCCTCATTTTCTTTACCTGTAAAAGTGGGGATAAGTATAACATCTAAAGAACCTCTTGTGAATTCTAAGATATCTTTATAGGTCTTTAGAACTCAAGACGCTCTCTGTTCCAGAAAAATGTGCAAATAAAATATTAGGATATCTCTGAGGCTGAAAGTTTTGAAAAGATTTCTGGGGCAATCAGTTAAAAAGAGAAGAGAATGGTGGTAGGGTCATGATTCCATCTGAGCCTCACTGTTTAGTTCTGGGTTTCAGGGATCTCAACCATTACAACATGACATACTTGAAGTTATTTTCATTTTTATCTTTGTGTTCCTAACAGTGGGGAGCTAGGTGACATAGGGGCTTGCAGCCAGGAAGACTTATCTTTCTGGGTTCAAATATGGTCTAAGACACTAGGTTGTGATCCTGTGCTAGTCATTCAACCCCATTTGCTTCACATCCTCCTCTGTAAAATGAGCTGGAGAAGGAAATGGCAAACTATTCCAGTATCTTTGCCAAGACCCTGAACGGGGTGACAGAGCTGGACATGACTAAACAAATAACTGAACAACATTTCTAACACCTAGAACAATGCCTTATAGTAGTAGGCATTTAAGAAATGCTTGTTGAATTGAATTGAACTGATACAGGCATACCTCAGAAATATTGAGAGTTTGGTTCCAGATCACCCTCATAAAGCAAATATATTAATCAACCAAATCATATGAATTTTTTTGGTTTCCTAGTGCATATGAAAGTTATGTTTGCACTATACTATAGTCCATTGAGTATGCAATAGTATTATGTCAAAAAAAAGTGTGCATACTTTAAAAGCTATTTGCTAAAACATGCTCACCATCATTTGAACCTTCAGAGAGTAGTATCTTTTCTTCTTGGTTGAGAGTCTTAGCTTCACTGTTGATAGCTGTTGATTGATCAGGGTGGTCGTTGCTGAAGTGACGGTGGTAATTTCTTAAAATAAGACAATGATGGAATTGGCTGCATCAATGAACTCTTCTTTTCTCTTGAACACTTAGAGGCCATTGTAGGGTTATTAATTGGTCTAATTTCAATATTGTCATGTCTCAGGAAATAAGGAGGCCTGAGGAGAGGGGAAGGAGACTGGAATAGCTAGTCAGTGAAAGAATCAGAACACAGACAAGATTTATTCATGAAGTTTGCCATCTTGTATGGGCACAGTTTGTGGTGCCTCAAGACAATTACAACAGTATCAAAAATCACTGATCACAGATCATCATAATAGATGTAATAATAATGAAAAAGTCTGAAATATTTAGAGAATTACAAAAATGTAACACGCTATATCTGCATACTCTGTTGAAAAAAATGGCACTGATGGACTTGCTCAATGTTGCCACAAACCTTCAATTTTGAAAAAAAACAAAACAAAACACAGTATTTGCAAAAAAAGCAATAAAGTGGACCAGTGACTCAGAACACTTCCACAAAACTTCTAGGATGTGATAGGAACCAGATAAAAATATAATTGAAAAATGGCCAGTAAAATATAATACAATATAGATAATGTTAATCTGTGGTTTTCTAGGTATGTCCCAGCAGGATTCCTTTCTATTTGAGTTTGACACTGCTGACTCAGAATTTCCATGTTTCTACCTAGAATTTATTGCTCTTTCTGTGACTTGATTATTCCTTCTAAAGGGAAACCCAGCACACTTAATACTGCTTCTACCAATACTATCCACCCTACCGTGCAGATATAACAATTCTGAGAGTGCATAGAGAGAGAGAGTGCACAAGTTGTTTCCTGTTCTCTACCTTATGGTGCAAGATTGAAAAGTAGAAGCTAAGATAACTCACAGCCTCCATATTCTGGAAGTTTAGAATGAGGCTATTTGGAGAGAAACAGTTAATTAAGTACCTGTATCTAAGTAAAATTGCTTTATTTGCTTCCTGTTTTATTTTGTTCAAATTTCGTTCTTTTCCTCCTCTATTATGATGTCGTGTGGTTAATATAGTGGTTGCATACAGGGAAAAGATTCAGTCAAAAGGAGAACCATAATGGGGGCTCAGAGCATTAATCTGAGGAGATGTGAACCTAAATGTAGTTCAGGTAGTCTGTTAGTCTAATAGAAGAGATATTTTACAAAATCATGTACTTAACAAAGTACAAGTCATTGTGAAGAAAACACCATGTGAACACAAAAATGCTTTTTAGATGTGAATTGTTCTTATTACTATGACCACAGAGTTGTATATGGTGTTAAAGGAGTACTAGCTTCCCTGTTGTAAGGGTTTGCTGAGCACTTTGCTGGCCTGCTCATCCACCTTTGGTGTTCAATCAGTTATCCAGCTCTCATCTGTGGCTCCAAGAAAGTGCAGCATACACAGCAGCCATGCTCCAATAAAACTGTCTTAGCAGACAAGCTAAACCAGGCTGAGGGTAACCAACAGACCTCAAGCCCATTGGTGAGTTAAGGAGAGGTCTACCTCAGCATGTGAAGACTCTCTCCTGGTGGAATGGGAGGAATTTGTTCCAATGGTCATAAAGGGGGCTGAAGCAGGAACTATGGAGTGCTTAGAGTTTGATCAGACATAGAAGATATCAAGGTCATTCAGTGCATCCTGGGCCATTTTCAGTCATCTTGACTTTTGTCTTACTACTAGACTTTGATGATGCTGGAAGAGAGAGAAGTTAATTGGACACCTGGAGCACCTTTGGGCACCACCGTGCCTTTGTGGAACTCTGTCTCATTTAAATTTGATTCATGCACAAGTAAAGATATCACCCAGTGATGTCATTGATCCTCTTTGAAAATAATAAACAAACAGTAATAACAACAATTATTAACACAAGAAAGCAATTGATCCTCCTTTGAGGGATTTTGATCTGTCAGCTGATTTCTTAAGCATAGCTCTGAGGCCATCTTGGGAAACAGGATTTCAAATAAGAAAAACCTAGAATTTGAAGCTAACCATAGATGCACTCAGAATGCAGATAAGGTATTTATCTGACTAAACCCAGGCTAAATAAAATAATTTCAGAAAATATATGAAATTCTGATACAATGTGAAGCAGTTCAACTCCTTTAAGAACATTCAGCCTCAAATGGATCAGAATTCCCAAACAAACATGGACTCATTTCAGTTTAGCTAAGAAGGTCTTTTATTCTTCAATGTACAAATTTAGGGGGAAGGGGATGGGGTATCTTGAGAGATTCTCAGAATTATTAGATCCCAATTTGCACTCCTGTAGACATTGTCCTCTCAAAGATTAGGATTACCCTACTACCTAGGAATATACATTGGCCTCCATGTTCTCAATTGACCTTCAACTGTCTTGGCATATAGCCACTTATCCATAACCCAATGATCTAAAGTTTCATAATATTGAGGATAGAATTTACACAAAAGGCTTATTCTTCATTCACATGACTCTTATGTCAGAAATTATTATCAGTGTGTCACAATGGGAAAAATGAAGATGATTGAAAATGAAGGAAGGCTTTCGATGAAGGTTGTTCCAGTAAGCATTTGTGAAAAAACAAAAAACAAAACAAAACAAAAACCCTCTAAGCTTCTGGCTTGAGATTAATTAGGGCAATGGTTTTGAGAGAGATTCCCCAAGGTTTGCTCGTGTGAAAGTCAACATACAATGAGAAGTTGTCCTGAATGTTTCCATTGGACAATTGGAGTATGACCCTGAGTAAGACAAATAGCTAATGGCAATACCTCAAACAAATAAGACTAAGAAGTTTTCTTGGTTTGCTTCTTGTTGCTGTTTTTAAATCATAAGGTCATAATGTGGGAAAAATTTACATATTATCTACTCCAGCAATAGGGACTCTGTGACTTTAAGGCCACACACATGTGGTCCTCTAGCTCCTCAAAGGTGGCCCTTTGACTTAATCTAAACTTCATGGAACAAATCCCTTTCATAAAAGGATTTGTTCTATAAAATTTGGACTCAGTCAAAAGGTCACAACCTAGAAGGCCCAAGGGGGCATTGAGAATGAAGGTTTCCCCACCTCTGATAGTCCAACCTTATTATTTTTTATATGAGATTGTGGAGGCCCAGAAAGGAATTTTAAATGTCTTCAGTGTGTATGGCCTTAGTTTGATTCCTTTCCTATTTCATCTTTTCTCTTCACTCTCTGAATTTGTTCTTTAAAATTTAACAAAGAACAGTGACTTATAAAGAATCTACTGAATATAGATTGATTAAACCGACTTTTTTCCCCATGTGCAATGTATTAGGCTAGATACGAAAATGTTGCGACACAAGAGGGCAAGCTTAATTGGGTTGATAAGGGCATGGGCACATTGGTGGTGGGAGTTACAAAGAACAGGATAGGCACAGGACACAGTGTGGGGTTAGTCAACTGGGAAAAGGGGCAGTCTGTCCCACAGAGTCTTCAGACCACACTCTGGTGATGGATTTTGGGAACTGATCTTCTTATGTTACCTTCACCCCACCCTCATACCCTAGTTATGACTCTGAATGACATCTCTTTTGTGTGTAGTTCATGAACACACTCTTGATATGGAGTTTTAAAGTTTACCAGATTTCTTTTTTCTTTTTTACAACTCAGTGAGGAAGGGATTAATATCCCTCATTTACAAATAAGGAAACTGAGACTGAATGAACTTGAGATAAAATGACTTACCTATGCTTACTCCCCTGGTTAGTGGACAATGCAGGATTCCAGTGCAAGTATGTTTGTATGTTTTCTGATTCCAAAAATAAGACTATTCTCATTTATATAATAATATAAACATGTATATACCCACATCTTTCCCCTCAGTATTATGAGCATTGTAACATAAATGTCCAAGCAACTTCCTCACAGCAGCTCTATGAGGGAATGAAGAGAGAAGAAAACGTTTAATGATGGAATTAAAAAAAGCATTTGTTTCAAGCACTGGTGCTACAAATATTTACCACGTATTTTGTGTAAGAGATTGTTAGTTGTTTTAAAACAAAAGCAAAAACCCAACATGAGCTTCAGTCTCCTTTGGAATTCTCTCACTTTGCATCCCCTCTTCTCTCTTTAGCCAAACCACATAGATATAACCTTACCTTGAAATTCACATGAGCTGGGGAAGGGGAGGGGGAGATGGGAAGCAAAGTACCTCTAATATTTTAAGAAACAATTAGCTTTTTCTCTCACCCTCCTCCCAGTAGCACAAACTAAATTGTGCTGCCACATAGCTATTTTGAATACGAAGCAAATACAATCCATTTTTACAAAGAACATGCTTTGGCTCTTTCTTATTTGTCACTGTTTATTTTCATAGGACCATAGAATTACGGAGCTGGAAGGAACTTTAGCAACCATCTAGGTCAATCCTCTCATTTTACAGATGGGGAATCTGAGGCTCAGAGGGGCCAAGTGTTTTGCCCAAGGTCACACAGCTGGTTGGTTGCAGAGCCAGCTATATCTCCTGATTCCAAGTCCATGGCTCATTCTATTGTATGGTATGATCTTCTCCTGAATAGTAGAAGCTAAATGATGTTTAAAAATACCACAGAGGCACGTTGAATGCTGTTTTTTATAGTAAAGGAAAAGTTTCTTATGATCTCAGGTTTACTCTATCAGGTAGAAAATATATTTTAAAGTAATAGTCTATTGGATCATAGAATGTTAGAGACAGAAGAGATCTACTCTATCTTTCCCCATACTTACACCCAGTATTTTATTAAATAATAATTTAAAAACATATGCATAATGTGCCATGCAGACAGATTGTAAATTTATTTGGTTTAACAAGGTATTGAGTCAGCCTTCTCTGCCATGTGTCTAAATCACTCCCCACTAATAATTTAGCTCCTTGGTGAGTCACATTAACTGTTTCAGGTCACTAAGCCATGAACACGTGTCATTGCTGTGACAATGAGAAGTGTGGAAAGGGACAGTGACAGTTTTGTAGCTTGTCCTATTTGCTCTCTTATGTGATTTATGTGATGTCCCTGTCTCCTAGGATACTGAGGGAATTTATAAACCTGAGTAAAAGAACAGGGACCCATAACTCAAAGAGGATGAGAAGGGCCAAACCCTGAGGCTTGGAATGTACTGGCTTCAGCTAGAACTTGGTTCCCTTGTGCATACTGTTTGATATCAAAGTGGCGGCAGGTTAGTCTGCCTCAAAGAAGGGTCATGATGAGAATACATGACATGATGATACTCAGACTGATTGTTTGTGTCCTGGATCTTTTCAGTCAACCTGATTATCCATTAAGAACAATGAAAGCTCATGGTGTTTGGAGTTACCATATTTTGATTCTCCCTTGTCATCTACAAAGTATGATTCCTTCTTTTATTTATATGCAAGGTTAGGTACCTTTCAGTGGGGATTATCAAAATGAATAAGGCCAGATCTTTGCCCTCGAGGAGGTTATAATCTAATTGAGGAGCTGAGATATGAACATGAAAAAATGGCTTCAGCAAAAGGCCAGTGAAACTAGTGGTCCCTCTGGCTAGGATTGCCAGAGAAGGCTTCCCAGAGGAAGTGGGATTTGAGTTGAGACTTGAAGAATCAGTCCAAATTTTTCAGTAAATGAATTTCCAGGTGTGTATGTGTGTGGGGGAGGCAGAGCGGGGGCAGGGATTCTAGGCAAGGAAAACATCGTGATTAATGGCAAAAAAGCCCCAAAAAACCAGTATAAGGATATTATTATACACTATTTTAACAACAATTACAAATCAATAAAGTTTGGATATAGGGAACTTTTTGTCTTCTGGAAATCTTTAGGAGTGTTTGAATCTTAGGGTTTTTCTAGGTGTTGGCCCTCCTTCAATATGTTTATAGTTAAAATCTCTCTCTCTCTCTCTCTCTCTCTCTCTCTCTCCCCTCTGTCTCTCTCTCTCTCTCTCTCTCTCTCTCTCTCTTGCTTTTTTCTCGCTTTCTTTCTCTCCTAATTATATCTAATGAAATATACATGCACATACATATATGTGCATGTATATATTTGTACATATACATATAATAACATACATAAACAAAAATTATTACTACTTCTATGTCTCCTTCCCATTCCAACCTTCTTTTCTCCTCTCTATATTTGGCATATTTTGCTGCCAGTTTTATTGTTGTTAATTATTTCCTCCTTCAATTTTCACAATTACTGTTACAAGTTCTACCAATTTTTACCTGTATGACATTGGGTACATCTCTCAACTTTCCTGTACTTCAGTTTCCTTATCTACAAAACGAAAAGGTAAGCTTAAATGGTGACTAACCTCCCTTATGATTTCAATTCTATGAGAGATAATGAATGGCATGACTTCATTCAAACAATCCTCAGGTATATATGAATTGCTTGCTATGTGCTAGGCAATTTATTAGAGACTAGGAATACAAGTACAGAGAATGAAACAGTGCCTACTCAGAAAATTTAAAGAAAATACATTTTAATCAACAATACAGAAAACATCTATAAACATGTTAACAGCATAAGTAAAGTGAATAAATTTTAGCATATACAAAGTAAGTATAAGGTAGTTTTGGAGAGAGGATACTAGTAGTTTGGGGAACCAAAAAAGACATCCTGTAAAAGATGATGCTTTAGATGCATCTTAAAGGGAGAGAGGAATTATATGAGGCAAAGACAAGGAGGGAGTATATTCCAGGCATAAGGGACTGTTAGTGCAAAGATTCAGAGATGGAAAGTGTTGTCTGTGAAGAATGGAGAGAAAGCAACTTTGCCTGAATCAGAATGTAGGAAGTGAATAATATCCAAGGATGCTGCAAAGATAAATTGGGGCCGTATTATATAGAGATTAAAAATTTGAACATTACAGTTTTAAAATCTAATCAGAAGCTATTTTATCCAAGAGGCAATAGGAAGCCACTGGAGGTGACCGAGTAGGGAAATTGCATGGTGTAATGTTAAAAGAATTTGAAGATCTTCTCTGCCCCTTGCTAGGCCCATGTGACCTGCTTTGAGCTTTGGCCCAGCCACAGCCTGAGTCACATGGAGCTGATGGTGAGAGGTTGCTGAATGGGTGGAGCAGGAAGGGTGCAGCAGGGAGAGAGAGTAAGGTGGAACTGAGAGAGAGGCAGCAGGCAGAGCAGAGCAGAGCAGCTAGCCTGGGTGAGAGGGGGCCAATTTGCCTAAGGGAGTTTGTCTGTGGGGTGGCCTGACAGGGAGAAGGCTTGGGAATGGTGGTCCTCCCTCTATTGATAATGCGTGTAAACTTCATTGTTACTATGGTAGAATTGGCTGTCTGGCGTCTGAATAAATATCTTGGTTAGAAGAGAGTATTTTGTGAATTTACCCTGGAAATAAGCCTGCATATCCATAACAGATCTGTGTTTAAGGAAAATTATATTGACAGTAGGGTTTCATGGAATGCAGTGGTGTTAGACTTGAGGCAGTAAGAGCACTTACAATCTAGGCAAGAGATGATGAGGGCCTGAACTAAAGTGGTAGCTGTGTGAGAGAAGAAATCAGAAGAGTGACATACAGGCAAAGTAGAAAGACGTGTCCACTGATTAGAGATATGGGGTGAGGAGGAGGGAGAAGTAAATGAAAATGCTGAGATTTTCAGTTTCAGTGTTCATAATGGTGCCTTCAACAGAGATAGGAAAGTTTGGAAGAGGGGAAGTTATAGGGCAAAAGATGAGTTTAAAGTTAAGATTGAAGTTTAACTTTAAACTCAGTAAAGAATGTGAGTTTTATGACTTTGAGGTATCCAACTTGAAATGCCTGATAGGCAATTGGTTACACAGTACTGAAACTCAGACAAAAGACTAGGGCTGGATATACAGAACTGGAAGTCATCTACATGAAGACAGTAGTTTAACCTCTGCTAGATTATGCCAAGAGAGAGTGTGTAGAGGGTGGAGGAAAGAAAGCCTGGGATAGAGCCTAGAAGAGCACCCACAGATAGGGACCATGGTCTAGATGGTGAAACAGAAAAGACCTTGAGAAAGTATGGGACAGACAGGTAGTATTATGAAAACCTAGAGAGGAGACATTATTCAGGAAGAGAGGGTATTCTGCAGCTTCTAATCTTAGAGTGATTCCTGTAGTCTGGAGAAGTAAGTGACTTGACTATGGTCACACAGACAGCGTGTGTCAAAGACAGGACTTGAACTCAGGTCTTCCATATCCTGAGATTTGCTCTCTATTCACTCTGCCATGCTATTCCTTATCTTAACACATAATATGAATGAGTGAATAGATCAAGTAAGGTTGTGATCCACTACAAGTGACTCTTGTCAGATCACATCTGAGTGTCACAATCAAATTTGAACATCATTTTTAAAACTTTTAAGAGTCAGCTGGTGGCACAGTAGATAGAGCACTGGCCCTCGAGTCAGGAGCACCTGAGTTCAAACTTGGCCTCAGATAACTTACTAGTTATGTGACCCTGGGAAAGTCACTTAACCCCAATTACCAACCCCCTCAAAAATGAGTTTAAATAAATAAATACATTTTAACTTGTATAGCAACCTCTTACTATTACAACAACTTACTACGGTCACTACTAAGTCCCAATTTTTGTTCATGGTTCTACAATAACGAAATGTCTCAAGGACTTCCCTCGTGGCACTTTAATGAGATTTAGTGAGAGAGTAGAGTCCTTAGAATTATGTTTCACAGGAAGACTCACTTGGAGGAAACAAGTTAGTTGTGTGAAAGGAAGTTACTTGGTAAACTTTTTGTTGTTTCTGTTAAGTCACATCTGTGATTTAAATGATCTAGAGCACTTAAAGGAAGGGGAATCCCTCCATCATTGTTGTCTTGAAATATTAGAATGGTTTTCTTTTGGAAGGGGGATGAACCTTTTTTTGCTTGACTCCATAGAGAAGAATTCAGACCAAAAGATTAAAATTGCAGGATGGAAGAATTCAGATTAACAAAAGGAAAGTAAAAACAGAAAGCAAAAAAACAAAAACAGAAAAATTAAGGACATGTAGGGATTAAACCAAAGGCCTTTTTATGTCCCTCCAGGATTACATATTAGCTTATGATTCTAAATCCCACAAGACACCCATCCCCTTCAGGGCATATCCTCAGGTGTCTTGGGTAGTGCTAGACCTAGGTTGTACTAATGACTGAAATTACCTTGGCACCAAGTGATTCAGGTTTTTTACCTTCAACCTTTTTAAGGCCTTGAGTGTTGACTGAGGCAGAAGAATATTTCCTATGATGCATTTGTAAGAAGGCCATGCCATAGAACAATGGGAATGAAAATTTGTTGTAAAAATTGTATGAATACACACTCCATAGGGAATATAAATTCATTATCTAAAGAGGAAACATTGAGGGACTAAGCATTTTCAAGAGTCATTTAAAGTCAATATATGTGACCAGAAGAGAAACTGTTGGAGTTTATTGTATTCCCATACAGATAGTATAGGTTTAGACACAAGACATAAGGATATTATGCTAAAATTATCAAATCAATGTAACAGTCATAATGCTGGGAATTCTAATAAGTAAGGGTACAGGGCAACATCCACCTGAAATGAATTCATTCACTCAAATCATCTTCTAGTTTCCCTATCTTGTCCAGACTGGAAGTGTAACGCTCTCTGACGGGCCTTATCCCATAGCTAATCAGCATGGAAGCAATGACCTATTCAGTTTCTGACCTGGGCTGGTTCATCCTCTCTCAGGCAGCCTGGTCTCCTCCCTGTGAGCACCCTCCCTCCCCACTACCACCACCACAGTAATGCTGTACCTGGTTTAGATACCAAATCAGCTTTAGTCTAACTACAGTTCACAGATGCTGAAGTCAAGTGATCCAGTAGTGTCAGCTACCCCAGAAGCAGAAACTACAGGGATGTGTATGTGACCACACCTAGTCAATAGTCACACACAAACTCCTTAAAGGACACCCAGAAAAGTAGCAAGGCTATCTTACTATCCCAAATGGAAGCTGTTCTCTGAAAGAGTGATTACATTTGCAGCAAAGACAAGACATTTGGAAATGTCCTTAAAAAAGGAAAAACTGAAATCATAATAAGAAACCAACCACTGAGGGAAGATATTAACAATTTAACATGTGGGACTGTGAATACCATTTGTCAAAGAGAATATTACAGGAATCTTTGATATAAAATATACCTAACACAGTAGAAAGGGATGGGCATCTCAGCTGGGTTTTTCTTGATCTTATTTTCCTAACAGCTTGTGAACAGACCTTTCACAAAGCCTGTAGATTCTTTTTACAAGGGTCATATATGTTATTTTAAAAAAATAAATCAGGTCTACCTAATTGGTTTTACAATGAGCGCTTTATTTTCAAATGGATATGGAATAAAAGAAGCTTATGTAAATTTTGAAACAGTGAAAGATTATTGGGAAAACAACTAAAAACTCCAAATTGAGTTAAATATCCCCCAAATCAATCTTCAACCCAATCATGAAAGCAGAAGGTTTGAATTTATCCTAAGGTTTAGACCTGAATGGGATTTTGAATATGGCCCAACCTTACTTCCTTATCTTTATAGATAAGGAACGTATCACACAAAGAGAACAAGTGACTTCTCCAAGTTATCATAATGGATAAGAAACTCAGCCAAAAAATGTAACTTTTCCCTTTTACTCATCCTGGAAATTCAATTAGCTGAGAAATCCATTGATTCTAACTCCTTAATAAGGTGTTTCTGTTTTCTACTTTCAAATCTCTCAGCAACCACAGATTTTCATTACCTCTCACTCGGACAATAACCTATCTCCTTTCCACCTCACAGTTTTTAATTCCATGGAGTAATTTTCCTAAATCATAGGATGTCACTCTACTCTTCAAATGATCCCCAACCACATGCCATTTAAGATCCATAACAATCTGGAACAAAACTTTCTTTCTAGCCTGCACACACTCTATGTTTTAACCAAACCAAACATCTCACCCTTTCTTGAGCCTGTTTCATTCTTTCTTGCCTTTGCTCTACTACTATACCTGTAATAAGTACCCTCTAGGCTGTCTACCTGCTAAAAGCCTACTCATCCTATTGGATTATTTGTCATTCCCCAAACTTATTCTGTACCTTCCTACTTCCTTATGCTTTCATTTAGGTAGCTAGATGGTGCAGGGGATAAAGTGGTGAGCCTGAGTTCTGGATGACCAGAGGCCTCAACAATTGCTAGCTCTCTGACACTGGACAAGTCACTCAACCTCTGTCTGCTTTGGTTTCCTGCAAGATGAAAAATGGTGATAAATTCTTATCAAGATCAAATGAGATAATAGTTTTAAAGTGCTTAGCATAGATATTATTCCTTTCCATTTTTTTTTACAGTGCCTAGAATAAACATCCTCCATCTCATGGAATCTTATAGGAACTTCTAAAGTACCTCAAATCACCCAGGCAGTAACTAGCAGAGCTAAGATTTAACCATGAGCATCTTGACTCCAAATCCGCTGCTCTTTGTACTCTATTGTGCTTACATTTTGAACTGTTTCCTCTTCCAACTAGAAAGTAGTTTAGCATAAATTAGGTTGAAACTGATTTCTTTCATGATATACCACAACATGTTCAAAATAAATATTAATATGTTCTTTGACTATTAAATATCATTAAAAGAATGTTGAAAAAAATAGAAGCAAACCAGAGCAGATACCTTTTTTCCCCCCTAATTTACGGGAAGAGGAATATTTCTTAACCAAACAGGAGATAGAGGTAATTACAAGATGAAATAGATTATTTTGAGTACATGAAGTTGGAAAAGTTTTCCATAAATCAAATAAATGAACCTATGATAAGAGGAGAAGCTGTCAGTTGGAAAGGAAAAAAAAAGTCTTTGCAGTAAGTAGCAAGCATAAGAGCCTGCTACCCACAGCATTTTAAAAATTAGCATGAATACATAAGAATAAAAGACATCTCCCAAATGGCTAAGTATCATCAAAGCTTATGAACACATAATTCAACAAAGAATAATTACAAAATAATTAACCTAAATTAGTAATAATAAGGTATACATATCCAGGTAACTTGGCAATTTCATCACACATCTAGCAAATTGGCAAAGATAAGAAAAGATTTGTCAGTGTTGGAGGGATTGTAGAAAGACAGACTCATTAATGAAGTGTTATTGGAGGTGAAAATTGGTCCAAGCATTCCTCAAAGCAATTTGGAGTTAGAATAGAAAAATGACTTAACATGGCCACACTCCTTTTCTCTCATTTCAGAATCAGAGAGAACATTCTCACGTGTTCATAGCAGCATATTTTGCAAAAGTAAAGAACTGCAGGCACAGATACTCACTGACTAATGAATGGCTAAGCAAAAAGGGATAGACTACTGCATCACTCTAAGAAACAACACATTTGAAAAATTTAGAGAAGCTTGAGAAGATTTGATGCAAAGTGAAGTAAGCAGAATCAGGAAGCCTATGAATAATGACTGGAGTGATCCAAATAGGAAGGTTAACATCTTCAAATCTCAAACTATGTGATGTATAACTATAATGTTTCATTTGGTCCTGAAGAAGGGAGGGACAGAGGTGAAAGCATCTCCTTTCCCGCTTTGCTGAGGTAGGGGACTCTGGGTGTGGAATATCACACACACCATTAACCTTAATGGTTATTTTTGCTGAAGTGATTCCCCTTCTCCCTTTTTAAAATTCTTTCACACTAAGATTGCCTTTCTAGGGTGAAATGAAGGACATACTTATAAGTTAAGGTCATACAAAGCAAAATAAAATACATCCAAATAATTAATTCTTTTTCTTTTCCATTGTCACTTCCTCTGTGAAACATTCACTGGTTCTCCCAAGCTAAAAATAATGTTTACCTCTTGTCTCAGAATTTGTGCATTATTCATTTATCATATTTTTTTCTAACATTTTTCTTATTTGAATACTTATTTACCTTACTACTAGTTGGTAGAGTAGATCTAGAACTATATCTAGAGTAAGGTAGACCTGAGTTCAAATATAGCCTCAGCCATTTATTAGCTGTGTGACCCTGGGCAAGTGCCTTAGCTTTTATCTATCTGCCTCAACTTCCTCAATTCTATAATGGGCATATGCTGAGGAACCTGAAACTTACCAGCACTCTTGTGTGCAAAGACACCAGAAGATAGAAACCAGTGGGGCAGAGCCCAGAAATTTATGTCAGGACCAAACAGGGCTTGACCACACTATTCAGAAATACAGGAAAGGGCAAATCCTGGTCCTGACCAAAGTTTCATATCAGGAATTTAGGTTGGGGATAGGAGTAAGTAGATTAATAACATGAATCTTTTTCAAGAAATATTCTAGAGAATCCCAAGAGGTTATCCCAGAAGCAGAGAATAAGTACAGTAATTATAAGCAGAACCTCCAACACTTAAAAAACAAAAACAAATTCAAACAAAAACTGGTTTGTACCCAAGGAGTACAAGGGCACTTGAAGGAATGAAACGAGGCATAAAATGAACTAATAAGTAAAATTAGAGTTCTAGTAGAAAGAATTTAAAGAATTAATAGTTTAAAGCAGAAGTTGGAAAACTTTATCAAGGTAATGGACTGTGAAAATTAAAATGGAGCAGGATTGATAGGTTCTTAGAGCACATGATAAACAGGTTAAAATTTTGCAGAAATACTTTTGCAGCAACCAGTCCTCATGTCATGAAACTCTGGCTAAGTTAAAAACATTTATGGAAAATGTAAGCAAATGTTTTGAATTTGTATGGTTCTTATGAAATAACCAAGATCAAAGAGGAGAATCCAAAGGATCTCATTGGGTGGCATTCACAGTAACTCAGAGGAAACACCAAAAATTTAACCACATAGCTGAGTCATACAGATTTTCTTATGGAAAAGGCTAGCTCAATGAAAGACATTTGGGATCATGCTGTCACTTCCGTAAATTAGATAATCATAAATAGGTTATCCTCAAGGAGCCGAGGCTTAATTTTATTAATGCAGATCCTTTGATGAAGAGATAGAGTCTGTGAAACACATCAATTTAAGCTTTGGAAATATAGCACCAACTGGATATGAAGGAAGACATGATGACATGAGCAGGCTAATACACCAGAACCCTGTGCTCCTTTATGAAATAACAGATGGTGAATCTTCCGACTACAAATAATAATCCCACAACATCTTTGAGAGTTCAACATATAAACTATACTTGAACCAGAGTATTGTCATAGACAAAATTATTTCCCTCAACCACTAAAATATAACATTGGTCCACAAAAATTTAAGAGCAACATTTTAAATAGATGTTGTCATACCACATGCTCATAATCTCTGAACTACATGGCACAAAGAAACTTTAAAATATGGAGTTCTGGTAAAAGAAGTTAAAATTATGTGGGAAAAGGAAAAAGATATGAAACTTATTATCCCCCCTGCTACTAGAGTTGTCTTGAAGACTAGTGTGGTCTCCTGACTCAGGTTACAACTACATAAGCAAAATCTTACACACACATACACACACACACACACACACACACACACATCCTCAGATTCTCCCTTAGGGTTCCTTGTCTAGGCACCTATGATGGCAATCAAATTAGGATCTCTTGCTGTTTTTGTTTTACTAAAAGCATCTCTGATTAAAGCAGATCTTCCCCATCTATTGATGGGCATGCCCATTGTGAGAAGCTTAATTAGGGGAGTTGTTTTGTAGGAGGGTCCCAAGTACCTTTTCTTTTTTTTGTTGAGGCATTGGGTCAGAAGACAATGCCCTCTGACTCTGAAAAGTGTGTAAATACTCTGAGGGTGAGGTTTTACTTTGGGGCTAAGTTTTTGCAAGAAGATTTGAGTGCAGGATGAGAGTGTGGGAAGCCACTAAGCAGCCCTTCCCCATCCTCCTTTGAAAACCCAGATATTTATGCTTCCCTCTCTGGTTTCTATGTATGTATGTTAATGGTCAGGCACATAGAAGCATGTCTATTAATTTTGATTTCTCTGAAATTTTGATTTTCTTTGGTATCTGTGCTTGATTAAAGTGATTATTAACCCCTCAAAAGTTGCCTTTCCTTTTAGAGAAGGAGATGAAGGAACTTGTGGTAACAGGCCCCCCCAGTGTATGGTGGGGTGCTTACTGATATAGCATCTTCTATCACTGACTTCATGATGGCAGATAAAACTATCTTGTTTTATTATTTTTATTATGAACTTGTTTTGTTATAAGGAAAGATTCAGATACAGAAACCAGAGAGATCAGTAGAACAACAGAAGATGCTTTGGGCCACGGCATCTTGGATGAAACTTGAGAACTGAAACATGACATTTTTCTGTCCTGTACTTAAGAGAATTCATATATCCCACTTAACCTATGCACAAGGATGTATTAGCAAATATTAATCAATCAATTTTTTAAAATGCACATAGGACACCCTTGTAAGTTTTATTTTCGTTATTATTTCCATCACTTTCTTAAATCTAAACAAATCAATTAAACAATAAATCAAGCCCTGATTCTAGTTTTCAGAGATGTAAATGATCAAGCTGAAAATTTAACAAAGTTTTCTGATTTCCTTTGAGTTGGTTCCAGTGCCCCTCTGTCTGTGCAAATTTCTTAAATACTAGAAGAAAATAAAAGAATATGAGATCTTCCCAAATTATAATGTATTTGGAGAACGTTTCATGTCCTGCCCATTGCAAACTGAAATCAGGCTGTTTTCTTTGTCTCTAGATCTTGGAGAGATAAAATAAAATACTGTGTCTTGCTAAAGGATATAAAATGATGAGTGATTTGGAAAGTGTGAAAGGGGAAGGTCTAGATACAACTGAAAGAGCCCAAGGAAAACCAGTATTATACCTTGCAATTCTAAGTAGATCCACTGGGATTTCCCCTCCTCCCTCCCTCTCTCTTTTTTTTTTATCACCTAAGGAAGGAGATGTACTAAATAATTCTTTGTAGGTACTGCTGACTTGCCTGATGGTGAAACTTTTTTTATTAAAATTTGAAGGGACAGAAGGAAAAGAAGCAGGCACAATGACAGAACGAATTCACTAGATGAACTATATGTCTCACAGACAATACATCTTAAATGGTATAATGAAATTTTGAATAATGAAGTATAATGAATGAGAAATATATATGTGCACTGAGATATTAACCAAGGAGGATCATGAATCAAAGTTAGATTTACTTTGAGGCAGGATGAATGCTTATGTATGTGAAGTATATTTGCCTGATCTGAATATTACTCTCTGTAACCAGGTTTTTCAGAAGGATGTGAAAAACTAAATTATTTTTTTTTACATATGAGAGTTCCAGAAATATGATTTTTTCTTCTGCTTTCTAGAATGCAATGCTACTGAGAATATTATTTTTAAATCATGTATATGATCCCTTGGGCAATCATTAGTGATCTACAATCATATATGACTCCAGAGCACTTTATTTTGATTCTCAGAATAACCCTGTATGGTAGATAATACAATTTATATATTATTATATCTATTTTATAAGTGAGGAAGGCCAGTGTATCTTGTTATCTTTGTGTTTCAGTCCGTCTATCTCTGCAAGTCTGTCTTTTCATGTTTGCTTCTCTCTCCCGTTTCTCTCAACAAGCATTTGTTAAGCACTTACTATGTCCTAACTACTGGGAATGTAAATATCAGCAGAAAAGAACAACATCATCTCAGAGAATCACAGAATTTGAAGGTTGGAAGGGATTTTATACATTCAAGTCTTACTCACATCTGAAAAAGAACCCCCTCTTTAACATACCCAAGAAGTGCTCATTCAGCCTTTGTTTAATTACCTCTTGTGACCAGGAGTCCACTATCTCATGAAGGAACCAAATTTACTTTGGGTGTGTTACACTGGTTAGGAAGAGCCTAAATACTTTGTCCAAGATCATGTAGGTAGTATGCTACAAAACAGCTTCTTTTTTTCACTAGCTCTTTCTGTTTTCAAGTTCAGGATTCTTTCTACCATGACACTATTTTGTTGTTTTTCAGTTATTGCAGTCACATCTGACTCTTCATGACCCCCTATGAGGTTTTCTTGGCAAAGATACTGGAGTGGTTTGCCATTTCCTTCTCCATATCATTTTACAGGTAAGGAAACTGAGGCAAACAGGATTAAGTCACCTGCCCAAGGATACGCAGCTAGTAAGTGTCTGTGGCCAGATTTGAACTCAGAAAGCTGAGTCTTCCTGACTTCAGCTTTGGCACTCTATCCTCTGTACTACCTAGCTGCCTATACCATTACACTATGCCTTTCAAATAGCCTGGGGGCTTTGCTATTCTGAACTGATGTGCAAATTCAAATTGATGGTGGTTATGTTTTGACTTGCACTTGTGTACACGATGTACACGTACCCCCATTTAACTGAACAATCAACAAATATTATCAGACTTTAATTTGACTCTCCATGACCTTGCTGTAGGCCAAATACCATTAGGAAGAATGAGGTATGAGTGAGAAAGGCGGAGAAGAACCATCAGAGACATGGACCATCTTCAGACTTTTGCTCTTGAGGCATCATTATAGCCAAATTACATTATCAAGAATCTTCATTTTTTACATGTTTTGAGTCTTCTACAACATGAGGAAAGGGGTAGCAAAGAAAATTGGAATCACCCACAGGACAGTAGTTTTCATTGGCTGCCTAATGAGAGTGAGTTTCATTACTGAAAACCCTGTCTGAGAATCTGAATTATCCAATAAAACACTAGCAACATTTGAGCCAAATGCTGTTGCAAAATGCCAAATTTGGTCTGTATTTCTTTAAATGAGATGGTATTATTATTAAATGGAGTATTTCTTATTCTGTCCTTTTCTCTCTTCCCAGTGCCTCTGGTGAAAAGGTTTCTTATCTATTTTGACAAAAAGGTTAAACCAAATTGACTCTGCCATGGAAAATGGGAGCTGAGTTTTGGAGGGTTAAATAAGCTCCAGAAATGCTAAGATTGTTATTTTCCCCCCTAGGAAACGTCTGCTTGACCACTTCCTAGGCTATTAGGGTTACCATGGTAATTGTTATTCTGAAATGGAAAGGTTTGTTCAGGAAGCAAAAATACCCACCAAACTTAGTATCTGCCTTTTGCAAGTTAAACCTGCCCTCTAGTCATCTTCAGGTTAGGATATTCTCTTGGAAAATCAGCTACTGGGGATCAATTTTGTCAAGGTGTTGATGTGTGTGTAAGTGTTGAAAATAGCCAGTGAGACCAGATTTAATGGGCTGTGTTTTAGAATACTGGTTGATGTAGAGAGTCAGGCTGAATATATACTTTACACAGGCCTGCAGTCAACTGTCTTTTAGTTGAATTGGCTTGTTGGGGGGTAGCTTAAAGAGTATTTTCTGCAGTTGATTACAATGATCTCAATCTATTGTCATTATTAAGGTGTTCCAAAGTATCAAATCAGTGATTGTTTTTAGTATTTTATTTTTCACTTTATGAGAATGGCAATAGAGATAATCCATTCAACAAACAATTGTTGAATTGTGCCAGATTCTTTGCTAGGTGCTACGGACACAAAGATGAATGATGGCACAGTCCTTTCTAGAAAAGAAGTTTATAGTCTACTGAAAAGAAGGAATGAGTATATAAAGATGCATGTAGTCAAATTTAAGGTAATGAGGCAAAAGAGAGTTCTAGAAAAGTTCTCTAGGATAATTCAGAGGCGGTTAACACTGCAGGTTGGGGAAGAAAGGGAAATGCCATCTGATCTTGGTCATTAAAAAAGGGAGAAAAAAAGACTGATTTTAATAGAGATAAGGAAGGAGTACTACATTCCGTGCTGCTGAAATTGGCATCAGTTAGGAGTTAATAATCTAATTTGGTTGGAAAAGTATCATAGGCTAAGATAAATAATTTAAATAATTCTGGAAAGATAGGATAGGATCAGATTTTGGATGGACTTAGATGTCAAAGATTTTATTTTTCATTCTAGAGGAAATAGTGAGCCACTGAAAGTTTTTCACCAGACAAGAGTCAGGGACTGACTCTTGCCTTCAGAAAGTGGTTTTGACAGCTCCTTTAAATGTGAATTGGATCTGTAGGAATCTATTATATTAGTCCAGATAGACGTGATGAGGGATTGAATAAATGCATTAGCAATTTATGTGGAAAAATCTTTCATAAGAAAAAGGAATGTTTCATAAGAAAAAGGATAGGAATAAATGTTTATGTAGTACCTACTATGTTCCAAGGCCTGTGTTAAATGCTTTATAATGATTACCTCATTTGATTTTTCCAACATCCCTAGAAGGTAGGTGCCATTATGATCCCCATTTTACAGATATAGAATTTGAGGAATAGAGAGGTCAAATATTTGAGTAGAATCAAGAACCTAGTAGTGTCTGAGGTTATATTTGAACTTGTCTTCCTGATTCCAGACCCAGCACTCTATCTATTGCAAAACCTATCTGTGAACATGTGAATGTACATAACATGTGAACATGCATACCATGTGAAAAGTATTAGAGAAGAGGTAGAACAGAAAGTCCTTGGCAAGTGATTTGATTGAAAAAAACAAAGGTGAAAGAGGAAAGAATTGAAAATTCTCTTCCATTTCAGCTTATTAGCCTGGAAAGATGCTAATGCAATCAACAAAAGGATGAATGGCAACCTTGGCAAGAAGGATGAAGATTTCAATTTTGAACAAATGGAGTTGGAGGTGCTGATGGTACCTTCTTGTGGAGATGCCCAACAGGCATGTAGAGATTAGGTACATGGTACAATAGAAAGTTTTGGAGAATTGGGGGTTTTGAATCAGAGGGAGGGTATATGTTCAAATTGCAGATATGCCATTTGTTTCCTTTGTGACCTTGGACAAGTCAACTTCTCCAGGCTTCACTTTGCTCAACTATAAAATAAAGTTGGATCAAATGACCACTGTGGCACCTTCCAGTTCATTATCTAATGTACTGATCATATAATTACCAGGAGATATGGGACTGAGATTGCTTCTAGAATCAACTACAAACTACTTTCTTTGGCATTCAAAGTCCTTCACAACCTAGCCCCCTCCCATCCTTGCAGTATTCTTATAACTCACTCTCTAATACATATTCTTTGATCCAGTGAAACTGACCCCTGAGTTATTACATGGAAAAGACCCCACATCCTTTGGCTCTGGACATTTATTCTACTTGTCCCCTATGCATGCAATGCTCTTCTTCTACCTCCCAGACTTCCTTCAATTGTTAACTAAAATCCTACCTTCTATAGGAAGCCTTCCCTAGCCCCTGTTAATTCCAATGCCCTCCCTCTTTTACTCACCTCCTATTTATCCTGTATTTGTGCTTTGTAAATATTTGTTTCCATGTTGTCTCCCCCATTGGATTGCAGCCTTCTTAAGGGCAGGTGTTGTCTTTTGCCTTTTTTGTATTTCCAGCACTTAGCACAAGGTCTGGCATGCAGACTGGATGCTTAATAAATGTATATTGATTGATTAATTGAGTAATGACCAGATATGTAGTTTTGGAAATAACATGTAAGATAATGATAACTTAATTTAGGGAAACTTATGAATAGACCAACTTCTAGTTAAGTACTGGTTAAGAGAATATAGAAAGATTTTTTTAAGAGGATATAGGACAGAAACTTGAAAGATACCCAAACAGGGGGCAGGAGAAATTTAAGCTGAGGGAGAACCAGGTAAGAACAGTACTAGAGAGGCCATGAGAAGCAAAGAGCTAGTAGCCAAATACTTCAGAAAGTCCAGGGAGGATGAAGGATGCAAACCATTATATTGAACAATCAATTAAGGAGTATTGATTACCTTTAGGATGTGCTTTCAGTAGAGTGGTGGAGTCAGTGGGAAGATTACTAGAATCTGAAGAATGAAACTCTCATCAAGTGGAGGCAGCCCAGTGTAGACTATTATTTTAAAAGGATTTAATAATAAAGGTGAAAGAAAGATAAGATAGTAACTTGAGGGGAGAGCAGGACCAAAACAGTATTTTGTTTTGTTTTTAGAAAACAGAACCCAACAATATTCTGTTTACAAGAAATGTTCTTGAAGCATAAAGATTCACATAGAGTTACAATGAGGATCTAGAGCTGAATCCATTATGCTTCAGTCAAACTCAAAACAGAAAAGGTAACAATCATGACTGCAAAGAAAGTAACAAGAAAAACAAATATGATTAAAAGAGATAAGCAAAGACAGGAAATATATGTTTAAAAATACCATAGATAATGAAATAATACATAGATACCAAATGCCATGGAATCTAAGTACTTAAAGTTAATTAAATTACAAGGAAATAATTAAAGAAAACTGCAATAGTTTGGGGAACACAGTACATTCCATTCATTTATGAACAAATATAACAAAAAGATAAACAAAAAGAATTTTAGAAAAGTTAGATATTAATGTTATCTTGTGATTACTAAAATGAAATGTTTAAAAAAGCAAATCTTATGATTATATCAATATAGATATTTTTAAAAGTTTTTTCTTACCAAAATGAAACAAATTTTTTTATGCTTAAAACACTAGAAAGTATAGGAATAAATGAGCCTTTTCTTACTAGGGTAAACAGATCTGTGTAAATGCAAGAACTAGAATCTTTTGTAATGGAGAAATAGTAGTGTACTTTTCAATAAAATCAAGACCAAAGCACAGATAACATATATGATGTTGTTCAGCCTTCATTTTTCAAAGGGGACTAATTTGAATTGGATTCATGAGGCAGAGTTGCACAAAATCTTCAGCCTCACTCTCTCTTCCAATCATCAAAGTCTAGCAGCAAGACAAAAGTCATGACAATTGGTGATGAGTGAGGATGCAATGTATGACCTTGGTGCCTCCTCTGTGACCGAGCTCTAAATATTACACAGCTCTTGCCTCAGCTATCTTCATGGCCACTGGAATATTATTTTTTTTCCCATATGTCCATTCTGCCAGGGAAAGGGAAACATCTTTGGGGTAGATACCTGTACCGCCAATGTGATATTCACAGAGACTATGGTAGCCTTTAATATAGTGGCACAGTGCTAAATTGCGAAATACTGCAGACTCTCCACATGGAAGACAGAACCAAAACATTTATTCAGACACCAGAAAGTCAAATCCCAATGCAAGAAAGCTACATCCATCATATTATCAAAGAAATCCATCATGGTAACCAAGAAGTCTATACACATTATCAGGCCTTCCCACAAGCACTAAAGAACCTTTCTCTTTCTCTCTTCCTCAGTTCTGACTGCTTTGACCAATTTCTTCTCAGCTCTGCTCCACCCCTTCCTGCTCCACCTGTTCAGCAAACTCCTCCCACCACAGGCTGCATATAAGTCAGACTTCCATGTGACCCAGGCAGGTCACAGGGGCCTATTAATGAATGGGAAAGATCTTCCCATTTAAATTACTATTAGAACATCCCCCTGACTCACTAACTATAGATTACCTTCCACCTGTTTTAGTCCATTGGCCAACATAGTTTTATTGAGGTCTGGCCACTGTGCATGCTACAGCTTCTTGGAGCCACAGGTAAGAGTTGGGTACCATGTTGGACACCAAAGGTGAATGAACAACCTTGAAAAAGGCTCAGCAAACCCTTACACTAGAGGTGATAGTCCTCTTTGAACACCTTATATACTTTATTTAACATATGTAAGCATATGTTAATATATATGCATGTGTGTGTATGTGTGTGCATATACACACATATATTTAATACAAATAATAAGAACCATTTCCTAGAAGATAAATGAGCAAAGAATGTGAGCAGGGACTTGTCATGAGATTCAAGCTATCTAATCAAACAGCATTGTGTTTAAAATAAATATATTTGAAATATAACAATTCATAGTTACTTTTATGTGGAAAAACTACTACAAAACATCATATATAATGAAAATAGAAATTAAACAACTTTGAGCTTCCACCTCATACTTACCATATTGATAAATAAGATAAATTAGGAAAACGGCTATTCTAGAGTGACTGCAAAAATAGCTGCATTAATATTAGTATGGGTAGTGATGTTAATTGAGCCAGCCATTTTCCTGAAAGCAATTTTGAACTACATACCCTAAATTCACTAACACATGCGTATGCTTTGGTTCCACAATACCATTACTAGGCATATAATCCAAAGAGATAAAAAGACAAAAAGGATATGTATGCAATATCGATGTATGTGTACGTGTGTATACATATACATATACATATACAACCACACTTGTATATATATGTATGTACATGTGTGTGTATATGCACATTTTTTAGGTAACAAAGAATTGGAAACAAATTGTTTTGATTAAGTGAGGAATTGAACAATCATATATAGATGTAATAAAATATAATTGATTTATAGGAAATGATGAAAACAATCGAATTGATCTTCCCAAATTTTTGGTATGACCATCTGATCCTTCCTCCAATCCCCGTTCAACAAGCTCCAGTGATTGTCTATAACTTTCCTACATTTATAATTTTATTGTACTTTATTTGCCTCTGTGTGCTCTCTGATTCAGTAATAGTGACCTCCTTTTCTTTCCCTCCACAATAAATTCTGTCTCCAGACTGTGCATTTTCTGTGGCTGTCTGCTGGACTTGAGATTGTCTTTTTACTCATCTATGTCTACTGGTTCTCTTGGCTTTCTTCCATTGGTGGTTTATGTTTTACTTCCTGCTAGAAGCTTTTCGTGGTCCCCTTTTAGCTCACTTCCTTCCCTCTAAGACAGGCCTCTGCAACATATAGCCCATGGGCCACTTATGGCCTGCCAAAGCAACCTGCAAAAGCTTTGTTGTGTAGGCCTGTTTTACATCCTCTGTATTTTCCACTGGCCGCCTGAAATCCTTTCACAGGTCCTAAGTAGCGTGTGTGCACTGTAAGTGGCCCATGGACTGAATGTTGTACAAGGCCTGCTCTAAGATTATCTCCAAATTATCCTCTATATGTCTTATTCATATATAGTCATCAATACATTTTTCTCCCCCATGAGAACTTGTTCCTTCCCCCAGAGGTAAGTAAGTGGCACAAGGATAAAACACTGGGTCTGGATTAAGTAAGTCTTAAGATCAAAACTGTCCTCAGACATTTACCAGTTATGTGACCCTGGTCAAGTCATTTAACCCTGTTTGCCATAGTTTTATCAGCTGTAAAATGGGGACAATAGCACCTATCTCCCAGGGTTCTGCAACCCTTAAAGCCCTATACATTGTCTATTATTAGTCATTTTACTTAATCTCAATGAGCTTAATTTATCTCAGTCACAAAATGAGAGATTTGTACCTCTAAGGATGATTCCTAAACTCCATATGTTTGATTCTATATGAACCTTAATTTCCACATCTATAAAATGGGAACAATAATAGTGGTTAATGAACCTTCTTTAGAGCCAGAAAGACTTGGATTCAAGTCCCACTTCTAACCCATAATGACTGTGTAATGCTGAGGCAAGCCTCTTTAACTAAGGCACTGCTTTAAGACTACACATTGTAGAGCATGTGATGATCTACATTGGAGCAGTAGAGGGAATTCCTTCATAGAACATTCCTTATGCCCATGAAATCACAGATCTGGTCCAGAACCGAAAGCAAACTACAGTCTTATTGTGAGGCTAAAATGAAACAACTTCTGTAAAATACTACAATGTTTAGAGTGCTATAAAAGAGTCAGTTATTGTTCTAGTTCAGAGAATCCTTACCTTTTTTGTGTCATGACCTTCTGACAGTATGATGAAGCCCATGGACCCCTTCTCAGAAGACTGCTTTTAAATTCATAAAATAAATAAGATTTGAAATAATATAAAAGTAAAGATATAATTTCCTTTTCATTCTAAGTTCATGGAACGCTGAAATCTATCCACAGATACCTGAAGATGGGTGGCAGGGTCTATGGACCCAAAATTGAAGAATTATGTTTATTTTTATAGGGCATCTACTTCAGTTTTATAACTTTCTCAACAACTTTGTTGTGGAAATTCTCTTACCCTCAAGGGGGAGGCATACCCATCAGTAGATTCCAATGACTGTGAGTTAAGGATAGACCAAACAAAAAGTAAAGAGATTTATATTGTATGCGAAGGAACCTGCTTTTGTTGATATTAAATTTGGCTTTTATCATCTTTTGGGTCTACTCAGAGAACACAGCCAATCAGCAGCATTCATCAGCAAGTTAGAATGAAAAGTGGAGCATTTGATGAGAGGAAAGGGTAGAGAAAGAGAGTGATCAGCCAAGATAAAAAAGGGACAAATTAGAATACAAGTGGCAAGACTTATCATTAGAATATTAAACATTCCCTAATCAAAGGCAGGAGTCAAAGGGAAGGAACCAAATAATTTTCTGCTATGAACAAAATCTCTTTAGACAATACTGCAAGATTTCATATCCAAGGAGAGCAAATGATTGTTACTTCACTGGACAAGACCATTTTATCCTGTCCTTGCACAGGCTTGGAGATTGTCTAATATTAGGCCACCAAGTGGTTGGGGATTTCTGCTGCTGGAAAATAATTGTGGCTTCTATTTTAACCTCACAACCTCTACTAATTGGAAATTCATTACCACCCAAGGCAACTTATTTTACTTCTATTTAGCTCTAATTGTTAGGATTTTTCCCCCTTCCATATATTGAATCCAAAGTATACTCAGTTGTTTCTAGTTCTACCTGCTAAAATCAGACAGAAGAATCTGAATCCTTCTTTCACATTGCAAACCTTAAGGACTTGAAAAACATCATCATCTCCGCTCTTCTCTGTGACTGTCCACATCCCTTGTCTTCTTTTCTCCAGGCTTACCTTTTACATTCTTTTCATACAATGTTAGCAGTTGGAATGAAGACCTTAGAGCTCATTTAGTCCAATTTTGTATTTTTACGACTGAGAAAACTGAAGCTCTGACAGATGGTTGTGCAGCCTGTAGTGACAGGAAACTGACAAGCACCTACTGTTGGTCAGACATTTTAGCTGTTAATACATTCCATCACTTCCACAACACCACTTCTGCCAACGGTATAACAAAGTACGATTGTGAACCACTATGAACATGAAAACCTATAGAGGAATATATCTCTTCTTGAAGAAGAGAAAGTTAAATTTACTCAAAAACTTACAAAGTGGGGCTAAGGACATTTACTTGTGTGTGTGTGTGTGTGTGTGTGTGTGTGTGTGTGCCTGTGAATGTTTGTATGTGATGGGGTGGATTTTATACTTTTGTTACTGCTTCCTTTGGACTTCAGGGATTACAGGATTATATTATTTGTATCTCCTTGAATAAAAATTTGAGAAATTGGTCCAATCACTTTGTGGGACGTGGAATGAGGAGGAAGACATGTGCATTTTGCTTAACAATTAGTTTCTAAACAAAATATGAATCCGCAGTTTTTAACCAATCTTCCTGTTTTAGAAAAAAAAAGTTATTTAGATGCAGGAGTAAGGGAGATGCTTTTGAAAATTTGTTTTCCAGTGTAGTTAATTTTAAAGACATACCAGACTGAATAATTTATTTAATAAAACAATGATAACAAGGTCAAAGTCAAAGGATGACTTTAGAGTGGAGAATATTCATGACATGATGCTATTTAGATATATTTCTTGAATATTAAAGAGCTTTTTCTAATGTTATGTTCCAATTAAATGAGCAGAAAGGTATAAGGAAGAAAATTGGTTTCTTTGAATCAGGGAGCTTCAAGAAATGCTAAGGCCAGAATTAGCTCCATTTTCATGGCTAATGGAAATGTTGCCCATTTTATGACCACTGAAACTTGATTAGGGTTACTGGGAGATCATGTCACCTGCCACTTTGTTGTTGAATAAACTTTACAGCATCAGCTATCCCGATAATAGAGCTAAAATCCTCTTTACCTGATTTATTCCTGCAAAGCTTAATCTCAATTATTTATTTCCTGTTACACTTTAGCTTAATGGGAGAGTGAGAGTGTAACATTTTGCTGCTTCAGGTATTTATAAGTTAGCTTTTAGACTGAGTTTCAGTCAGGCTTTAAATATGCTATTTATTTTCTGGCACAATAGCATTTATACTCTTAAGAGAATAGTGGATTCCTTTGCTCAGTGGCCAAAGCAATTTACTGCATAAAGAAACTATGCGCTAAAGGAGGGATGAGGGAATCTCTAAGATCTCATACAATAATGTGGTATTATGATCAGCAAGAAGAAAAACCCAGGTTGTAGCTCTGTCTACACTTGGCATAAGAATGTGTCTTTGGACAAATGATCTATACTCTCTGTGATTCTGTTTTGTTTTGCTTTCTTTTCAGTCTGTAAAATGGGAATGTTGTGAAGAATTCTGCTTGAGTATTACTTAGTGGACAATGAGTATGAACAGCATGTAATACACAGCAAGTAAGGAATAATAGAGAAGAATCAGGACAAAAGGTAACACCAAAGACATGTATGATCACCATAGGAAGATGACTTGGTTGTGCATTGAGGAAGAAGAATAACCAATGAACAGCTTTTGTGATCACCAACTTTCTTATGTTGCCAAAAGAAAGCAACAAATGTGCCCAGCATGTTGATTGAAGCCTTTGTGACAAACTTATGAGAGGATCTAGAAAAGAGTCATATAGGATGGTCAGATATGAATGATTGTGGTGCATATCACTGGACAAAACCTTTATGTCACTGAAATTATCAAAACCATTGGCATATCAGAGTATTACGTAAACAGATATGGAGGACAGATCTTGTAGACAGGTATGGTGGAAAAAATGCTGAACTGAAAGCCAGAGGTACTATACAAATCCCATGTCTACCACTTGTTAACCGGTGACTTTGAAGAGGTCATTTTAACTGTGAGGGCCCCAGTTTTCTCATCTGAAAAACAAAAAAAAATATTTCTGGACTAAATGACTTCTAAGGTTCCTTTGAGGCTCTAAATCCATGCTGCTTTTTACCTTTCAACTTCATAGGATGTTGTGAAGATGAATGTGAAAATCCAGTGCAAGACATGCATGTTCCACAGAAATCTGAGAGCTAGTGTCAATGACAAGGTAGTCCATGGTGGGACTAGATGCTGGATGGATATCTAACCATTCCACAGATGGGACATCCCCATCCTTTGTCCTCCCTGTGTAAGAGGAGTAAGAAGAAATTTACTGATTCTTCTTTAGCACACATTCTTCAGATAATATCTTTTCAGCTTGTGCCATCTGAAACCTACAAATTCATCTCTAGGCTGATAGACCAGAGTACTTTAGATCAGTTAAAAAAGGAGAGAATGATTCATCTATCTTGTCACCCTATGGCTGCAGGACAAACTTAAGACTACCTTAGCTTGAATCATGAAAGGCATTGATTGGAGGAAAAAAAAGCAAAAAGAAAGAGAATCCTTGAGAGTCTGAGACAGAGTCAAAGAAACTACCAATCAAACATAGGAAACAAAGAAAACTTCAGCTGAGAACCTGTGGGACTAAAAATAATAAAAACAGCAGGAGGAAAGAGGCAGAGAGAAGGAAAATATACAAGGGGAAAACACAATAAAAAGAAGACACATAAAAGGGAATGAAAAACCAATAGATGATGATGGAATATTTAATAGTGAGGGGTAGGATCTGAAGGAACTTCTGAAAGAAATAGCTGAACTTCCCTATGGGGTTGGGTACTTGACAGGAAGATACTAACCTAGAGGGATATCTGTACAACCCCCAGTTCAACAGAAATAAAAGATAGAAAATAAAGAAAATAAACAAATAAACGACTAGATTGCATGTGTATATTTGGAAACATTATACTACATACATTTGAAAGAAACATGTTCTTGGGAAATAGTGGCTTGAAGAAATTGTGATTAATAGAACTTTTCCTTCCATTTCCCTTTTACCAGTCAAATGTCATTAGTTATATTGTTGAAGACATTTAAAAAACACGTTTCTATTTCCCACTTTTCTTCTATTTCTCTTTCTCTTACTTTCAAATATTGACAGCTTGGTGTAGAAGACAGGAAGCTGGCCTTAAAGTCAGGAAGAGCTGATTCAAATTTGAAAAAAGCTGCATATGTGACCCTGGGAAAATCACTTCATAAGTCTCTAGGTAATTCTCTAAGACAAAAAGTTGCAAAGGACCATCTTCCTTAGTAGTGGGAGTTTCCTCATCTGTAACTACCTACATCAGCGAAAGCACAAATGCACTTCTTGCCTCTTTCTCTTGGTATTCCAATATATGCTGCTTTTGATTCCTGAGCTCTAGTCACAGAACTTTAGTATTAGAGAGGAAAACAATACAATAAATAATTCATTTTAAAATTTATTTTAGCCTTAGCTCTATAACTTTTCCTTAAGATAGAAAGATCCCAAATTTACTTTTGGTTCAAAAAGCAGTTATTTGTCACCTAATGTATGTCAGGTAATATTCTACTACTCAGCACTTTATGGTTACAAAGCACTTTCACACCTATCATCTCATTTTCTCTTCACAAAAACAAACAAACAAACGAACCATGTGAGTTAGGCAGAACAAGGATTATTGTTGATATTATATATGTGGAAATTGAGGTTTGCAAAGGTTAGAAAGACAAAAATGTAGAAGAGGGTGAGGGATGCTAAAAAATGAAGTGGAAGATCTGAGTTCTAATCACCATTGAGTCTGTTATTCCACTGTTAAGTCAAGCCGATAAGTCTTAAGAGTCTAGTATGTGATCAGCATTGTTCCCAGTGCTGAGCATACCAACAAAAGGCCCCACTCATAAAGATCATGGTATGAGGGGCTATATATATGTGTGTGTATATATATATATATATATATATATATATATACACACATACATACACACACATGCACACACATACCTACACACACAGGATAATTTGGAGATAATCTCCTAGGGAAGGGAGATAGGTAAAGAAGGGTCACAAAAGCCTTCTTGCAGAAGGTAGGACTTTAGCTGAGACTTATAGGAAGCCAGAGAACAGTAAACAGTGATGAGTAGGGGGAGAGCTCCAACTGTAGAGGACAGCCAGTGAAAATGCACATAGTTAGGAGACAGAGTATATTATGCTTATATTACATAATTTCAGAGTTCATTGAGTGGTCTAAGGTCTAAGAGGACTGTAAAAATATGCAAGGGGGGTGGAGTCAAGATAGTGAAGTAGAAGCAGAGACCTGCTATAGCTCTCCCCCCAACCCTACAAAAAACCTATAAAAATGACTAAACAAATTCTAGAGTACAAATTGAGAGATTGAAGCAAATTCGAGCTCAAGACAATCTTCAAGGTCAAAGGGAAGGGTCTATTGCACCAGGATGGGAGCAGAGTACAGCTCTGATGGGCCTTGCTGGTGTGGACTAGGTAGAAGCAGGCTGTAGGAGGCTAAATCACTGATGGCTGCTGTCAGTTCCAGACTTTTCAACCCATAAATGCTAAAGACTGCTTCAAAGGTCAGTGGAAAGGGTCTCTCAGCTGGCTGAGAGAGGAGTATGGTTGGGTCCCAGCCTTATCCCCAGCCCCTGTGCCACAGCCACCACTGAAAAAGAGGCTACTTCTGGAGCCCTTCACTTAACAAAGTTCAAAGGTCAAGTAATTGGCTGAGAAAATGAGCAAACATGGAACAGAAATGGAGTATAGATTCTTTCTCTGTGGAGAGGTATTTTCTTACCTCATTGGTGATGAAGATCTAAACATATAGCTAGAAAAAAACAACAAAGCCAAAGCTCCTGCATCCAAAGCCTCCAAGAAAAATATAAATTGGTCTCAGACCATGGAAGAGCTCAAAAAGGATTTTGAAAATCAAGTAGGAGAAGTAGAGGAAAAAGTGGGGATTGAAATGAGAGTGATGCAAGAAAATCATGAAAAATGAGTCAACAGTTTACTAAAGGAAATCCCCAAAAATGCTGAAGGAAATTCTACCTTTAATATTACACTAACTCAAATGGAAAAGAGATCCAAAAATCAATGAGGAGAAGAATGCCTTAAAAAGCAGAATTGGTCAAATCAAAAAAGAGCTCCAAAAGCTTACTGAAGAAAATAATTCTTTAAAAATTAGAATGGAGCAAATGTAAGCTAATCACTTTATGAGAAATCAAGAAATTATAAAACAAAACCAAAATACTGAAAGAAAAAAGACAATATGAAGTCTCTCACTGGAAAAACAATTGACCTAGAAAATGAATCCAGGAGAAATAATTTAAAAATTATTGGATTACCTGTAAACCATGATTTAAGAAAAGATCCTAGACATCATCTTTCAAGAAATTATCAAGGAAAACTGCCTGACATTCTAGAAGGAGAGGGTAAAATACAAATAGAATGAATCCACTGATCTCCTGAAAGAGATCCCCAAAGGAAAGCTACTAGGAATATTGTAGCCAAATTCCAGAGTTCTCAGGTCAAGGAAAAAATATTACAAGCAGCCAGAAAGAAACAATTAAATATTGTGGAAAAACAATCAGGATAACACAGGACTTAGCAGCTTCTACACTAAGGGATTGCAGGGCTTGGAATATGATATTCCAGAGGTCAAAGGAGAATGAATTAAAACCAAAAATCACCCACCCAGCAAAACTGTGTAAAATACTATGGGGGAAAACTGGAACTTCAATGAAATAGAGGATTTCTAAGCATTCTTGTTGAAAAGACCAGAGTTGAATAGAAAATTTGACTTTCAAACACAAGAATCAAGAGAATCATGAAAAGGTAAATAGGAAAGAGACACCATAAGGGACTTAATAAAGTTGAACTGCCTATATTCCTACCTGGCAAGATGACATTTGTAATTCATGAGACCTTTCTCACTAGTAGGATAGTTGGAGGGAATATATATATATATATATATATATATATATATATATATATATATATATATATATATATATATATATATATATATATATATATATATATATACATACACACACATACATATACACACATATATATGTTTATATACACACACACACACACACACACACATATATATATATGTATATATATATATATATATACATATATATATACATATATATATATATATATAGAGAGAGAGAGAGAGAGAGAGAGAGAGAGAGAGAGAGAGAGAAGGCAGGCACAGGGTGAGCTGAGTATGCAGGGATGATATCTAAAAAAGAAAAATAAGAATTGAGAGGAATGTACTAGTAGAGAGAGAAAGAGAGAGATATAATCTAGTAAATCATTTCAAGTAAAAGAGGCAAGAAAAAGCTTTTATAATGGAGGGGAAGAAGCAGAAGGTGAGAGGGAATGAGTGAGTCTTCCTTTCATTGTATTTGGTTTCAGGAGAGATTAATATATATACTCAATTGGGTATAGAAGCTTATCTTACCCAACAAAAAAATGGGAGTAAGGGGATAAGAGACGGGGGGTAGGTAAAGAATCACTAGATTGGGGGAGGGAGTAATTGCAAACAAACACTTTGGTAGAGGGTTAGGTCAAAGGAGAGCATTGAATAAATGGAGAGTGGGACAGGATAGAGGGAAATGTTGTTAGTCTTTCACAACATCACTGTTATGGAGTTATTTTGCATGACCACACATGTGTAACCTCTATCTAATTGCTTATCTTCTCAATGAGGGTGGGAGGAGAGGGGGGAAGGGAGAGAATGTGGAACTCAAAGCTTCAGAAATGAATGTTAGAGGTTGTTTTTACATGAAACTAGTATATAAGTATATACTTGATGGAGTATAGAAATCTATCTTACCCTAAAGGAAAATAGAAAGGAAGGATATGAAGATGTATGTGTGTGGCGCAGAGTGAAGGGGGTTGATAGAAGGGAGACAGATTGGAGGAAAAGGTAATCAGAATAGATGCTGTCCTGGGGTGGGTCTAGCAGAGAGATGGGGAGCAAATTTAAAAGTTGAAAACTCTAAATAAATAAATTTATATGGAAGACTATAAAGAATCTTTGGTTGGGATGGAGTCAAGATGGTGGAGAAGTCAGGAAGTTTCCTGAGCTCTCCCCAGTTTCCCTTGAAAACAATTTCTAATCAAGCCTCTAAAAAATTCTAGAGTGACAGCATTCACATATACAAAAAAGATGTAATGAAACCATTTTCCAGGCCAAGATAACTCAGAAAGACTTCAGGAAAAGTCTGTCTCACTTGGGTAAGAGGGGAGTGCAACATGGCACAGACAGTGCCTGGGCAAGCTATTGGGAGGCTCTTAGCCACAGGGCAGATCAGCAGCTGAAACCCCACAGTTCTGGCTTAGCAGGTCAGTGACGTAGCAGTCCTGGATCACAGGGCACAATAGGCATGACTAGGCCAGGTCACCCTAGTGCAGTAGCAAATTGACAGTCCCAGAGGCCCTGGTGCAGAAAGTCAGGGACCAGATTCCTGTGCCCCAGCGCAAGAAGCTTGGGACAGTGCCCCCTGTGCCCCAAGAGCAGACCCTGCTTTTTAAAATGAGCAAAAAAAATATTGCCCTGATCATAGAAAGTCACTGTGGACAGGGAAGATCAAAACACAAACTAAGAAGAGGACAACAATGTCAAAATGTCTACATGCAAAGTCTCAAAGGGGAATATGAATTGACCTCAAGCCCATGAAGTCTCCTTGGAAAAGCTCTAAAAGTATTTTAAAAATCAAGCAAGAGAGATAGAAGAAAAATTGAAAAAATAATTATGCAAGACAATTTTGAAGTAAGAATAGTTATGCAAGGGAATTTTGAAGAAAGAGTCAATAGTTTGGAAAACAACTCCTTAAAAATATAATTGGACAAATTGAGGAGAGGGGAACCCAATGTAAAATTGTTCAAATGGAAAAGGAGGTAGGTACAAAAGCTAACTGATGAAAATAATTCCTTAAAAATTAGAATTGGGCAAGTAGAAGCTAATGAATTTATGATATATCAAGAATCTGTTGAGCAAAATCAAAAGAATGAAAACAGTAGAAGAAAATATAAAATATCTCACTAGAAAAACAATTGACCTGGAGAATTTATCAGAGAAGATAAATTAAGAGTCATTGGACTACCTGAAAGCTATGATTAAAAACAGCCTGAACAACTTCTTTCAAGACATTGAAAAGGAAAACTGCTCTGATATCCTAGAACCAGATGGCAAAATAGTTTTTGAAAGAATCCACAGATAACTTCCTGGAAGAGACCCAAAATGAAAACTTCAAGAAATATTGTAGCCAAATTCCAGAATTATCAGATTAATGAGAAGATACTGCAAGTAACCAGAGAGAAATAATTCAAATATCAAGAAACCACAATCAGGATTATACAGGACTTAGGAACTTCTGCATTACAGGATTGGAGGGCTTGAAATATGATATTCGGGAAGGCAAAAAGAGATTGGATTAGAAACAGGAATCAACTATCCAGGAAAATCAAGTGGGGAAAAGATGAACATTCAATGAAATAAGGCATTTTCAAACTTTCCTGATGAAAAGACCAGAGATGAACAGAAAATCTGATCTTCAAACACAACACTCAAGAGAAACATAAAAAGGTAAAAAGGAAAGAAAAAAAAATTATACTTAACAAGGTTAAACTGGTTACTTCCCTACATGGTAAGATGGTATTTCTAACTCTTAAGAACTGTATCTCTATTAGGGCAGTTGAAGGAGGATACTTAGAGGGGGTGGGTATAAGTTAACATCAATGTGATAATTAAAAAAAATAAATAAGGGGTGAAAAAAAGACTTATTACAGTAGAGGGAAAGAAGGGAGAGAGTGAACATTGTTTCAACATTACTCTCCTTGGATTTGGCTCAAAGAGAGAACAATATAGATACTCAGGTAGTTAAATCTATCTTACTTTATAAGGAAATAGGAGGGGAAAGGGAAAAGAAAAGGGAGGGGGGCTGATAGAAGGGAGAGCAGTTTGGGGGAAGTGGTGGTGAGAAGCAGAACACTGCTGAGGAGGGACAGGGCAAAAGAAGAGAGAATAGCAGAAATGGGGCAGTAGGATGGAGAGAAATACACAGTAATCATAACTGTGAATGTTAATGGCATAAACTCTCCCATAAAAAAAAAGCAAATAGCAGAGTATATTAAAAATCCTGCAATATATTGTTTCAAGAAACACTTTTTGAAGCAGACACACAAAAAGAGGATAAAGGTAAAAAGGCTGGAGCAGGATATATTATGCTTCAACTGAAGTAAAAAAAAAAAAAAAACAGGGGTAATGATGCGGATCTCAGAAAAGTAAAAGCCAAGGAAGAAAAAAAGACAAAGAAGGAAACTACATCTTGCTAACAGGTACCATAGAAAATGAAGTAATATATCTATTCCTATATCTAACATATTCATACTTAATTGTAGCCTGGGTCAGGGGAGAGGAAGGGGAGAAAGAACAAAGTAAAAAGTGCACAACAGAGAACAAAGGAAATTAACAAAGAAGAAAAGCTGGACAACTCTCGGAGGATTTCTTGAAAGGGAAAATTATTGCCATGTATTTTGAATCCTCTCTTGTATTCTGTTGTGCATATGACATGCTTTTTTCTCTTCTTATTTTGTATTTGTTTCGCTATTTAAACTTATGATGTTTCTTTCTCTTATTGTGTATTTGTTTAAGTAATAAAAATAATTAAAAAAAAGAAAATAAAGTAATAGTACTAGAAATATATATGTACCAAATGGTATAGCATCCAAATTCTTAGAGAAAAAGTTAAACGAGTTACAGGAAAAAAAATGGGAGAGATTAAAAAACTTAAAGTAAGAAAACTATTGAAATAATAAATAAAACTAAGGGTTGGTTTTATTTAAAAAAATAAAATAGATAAACCTTTGGTTAACTTGATTTTTAAAAAGAAAAAACCACCAAATTACCAGTATCAAAAAGGGTGAATTCATCACCAATAAAAAGGAAATTAAAGCAATAATCAGGATCTATTTTGCTGAATTGTATGCCAATAAATCTGATAATCTATATGAAATTAATTAATATTAATAAAATATAAATCATCCAGTTTAACCGAAGAGGAAATAAAATACTTAAAAAAACTCCATTTTAGAAAAAAAATTAAACAAACTATCAATGAATTCCGTAAGAAAAAATCTCCAGGGCCAGATGGATTTACAAGTGAATTCTATCACACATTGAAAGAACAACTCATTCCAAAACTATATAAAGTATTAGGAAATAGACAGAGTCCAACCAAATTTTTTTATGACAAAATATGGTGCTGATACTGAAACTAGGAAGAGCCAAAACAGAGGAAGAAAATTATAGACCAATTTCCCTAGTGAATATTGATGCAAAAAATCAATTGTATTGACTGAGGGAAAGAGAAAATTTTAGAACTCAAAATCTTACAAAAATGAATGTTGAAAACTAACTTTAGATGTAAATTAAAAAAATACTATTAAATGAAAAAATATAAACAGAATATACCTGCATATGTATGTAGAATAAATTTGGATAACATTAAATTGAAAAGATTTTGTACAAAAAAGTCAATGCAACCAAGATTAGATGTAAAGTACAAAGCTGGGAAGCATTTTTTTTACCACCAGTATTTCTGATAAAGGCCCTAATTCTCAAGTATATAGAGAACTGAGTTAAATTTATAAGCATAGATGTCATTTCCCAATTGATAAATGATCAAAGGATGTGAATGGGCAGTTTTCAGATGAAGAAATTAAAGGTATCTATAATCAAATGAAAAAAATTCTGTAAATCACTATTGATTAGAGAAATTTAAATTAAAACAACTCTGAGGTACCGCCTCATACAGATTTGATTGTCTAACAAGACAGAAAAGAAAAATGATAAATATTGGAGAAGATATGGGAAAATTGGAATATTAATGGTTCATGGTGTTGTGAACTGCTGCAACCATTCTGGAGAACAATTTGGAACTATGCCCAAAGGGCAACGAAAGTGTGCATGATCCATCAATATCACTACTAGGTCTACATCCCAAAGAGATCATTAAAAAGAGAAAAGGACCTACATATACTTTCTCTCTCTCTCTCTCTCTCTCTCTCTCTCTCTCTCTCTCTCTCTCTCTCTCTCTGCATGTGTGTATGTGTATACATCAGCTCTTTCTGTGGTGGCAAAGAATTAGAAATTGATGGGATGCCCATTGAACAAATTTTCATATATGAATGCAATGGAATGCTCTTGTACAGTAAGAAATGATGAGCAGGTGGATTTCAGAACAAAAACCCAAGAAAGATTTACATGAGCTGATATTGAGTAAAGTGAACAGAACCAGGTGAACATCGCATACAGCAATAGCACCACTGTGTGATGATCAATGATGATTAACTTAGTTCTTCTCGGCAATACAATGATCCAAGGCAATTCTAAAAAACCCATGATTGAAAATGGTATCCACATTCAGAGAAAGAGCTATGGAGTCTGCATGAAGATGGAAACACATTTTTTTAATTTTTTCTCTCTATTTTTTGTGGCTTTTCCCTTTTGTTCTGTTTCTTCTTTTGCAACATGACCAATGTGGAAACATGTTTATATGCTTCCATATGTATAATTAACAGATTACTTGTCATCCTGGGGGGGGGGGGGGTGATGGATGAAAGGGAGAGAGGGAGGAAGAAAAAGATGTCAAACTCAAAATCTTATAAAAATGAATATTGAAAACTATCTTTGCAAATAATTAAAAAATAAAGTACTATTTTCTTTAAGTTAGGAAAAAGAATGCTACAAAGCAAAAAGAAACAAACAAAAATAAAAGATGGTAAAGGTAGGAAGGGGCTGAGTTATGAAGGACTTTATAAGCCAAACAAGACTTTATAGTTCATCCTGGAGGTAGTAACTTCTGAAGTTTATTAAATAAAGATGTGAAATATGACTTGTAATTTAGGAAGATCAATTTGATAGGTTAGTGGAAAATAGCCTAGGGTGGGGAGAGATTTGAGGCAAGAAGAGCAACCAAAAGGCCATTGCAGTAGTTCAAGGGTGAGATGGGAGGTCCTGTACCTTGTGGTTGGCAATGTCAGAACAGAGAAAGGGTAGCATAAGAGAGATATTGTAAAGGTAGTAATGAAAGGACTTGACTTGCAATTTATTAGATATGTCTGGGGTGAGAGAGAGAGTGAAGAGGTAAAAGAATATCACATAATGTAAGTCTGGATGAATTGGAAGGATTGGTGTATCCTTAATAATAATAGGGAAAGTAGGAAGAGGAGAATGTTTTAGAGAAAGATAATGAGTTCCATTTGGGATATATGTTGGATCCTGGGATCTTGGGCAAATCTCCTCCCCCTGTGGATGTCATGTTCTTATCTCCAAAGTGAAAAGAGTAGGATTTGATGACTTCTAAACTTCCTTCCAGATCTAAATCTATAATCTTACAATCTTGCCAAAATTCTTCATTTCAAATGATGAAAGTCAATAGCAGTTCTATGTCACAAAAAAAAACACAGCGTTCCCAACCTGTGAACCTCATCCTTACCAGCTGCAACTAGAGACTATTATTTTAGAATTGTCAAATTTAACCTATGAGGGTTCTTTATATACCTCATAGTTGCTGAGGTCTAATTAGATTCCAAGGAAAATTTGACACTACTCCCTATTGTTTATCCAAAAGTACATTGTACATCCTTGTACATTTATGCCACAACAAAAGATTTATGACAGGCCTGAATTTACTAGTCTTCTCCCTCTGCCAGTTCAGATAGCACTTTAAGATGTAAGTAAGATAGTACTAAATAAGTATTCATTTGCAGGAAAACATTTTTTTTTTCCCCAATGGATGAGTTAGATAAGAGATCAACTGAGTTCACAGATCAGTGACAAGGCTATTGGGTAATCCATTAACACCATAGCTAAACTACTGTTCATCCTTATAATCAGTCATGTTTGGATCTTGGGGTAAGAAAGAGGAAAGTTGCTCATATAGTGATATGTAAATAGGACTGTTTTGAATTAGGAAGGAAAGCAATGTTTCCTCTTTCAAAAACAAATTATAGAGAAGCTCATTTAAGCCAATAATCAAAATCAATTCTTTAATCACTGAGGGAATGTGGCCCAAGACTAATAGTTTGCCAAGTCCTTGGCATATATACAACATTATAAGAGATACTAACAGGCCTAATTTCCCATAAATATCACTCTCTGCCCCAGTGGGATCCTTAATGCAATGTGAATTCATTGTGGTTTTCTAGGTGGCTGGCAGATACCAGTCAATGTAAAAGCAAGGTTTGCAGGCATTTCTACTTAGAAAATGAATATCATTCAAGAGGCAGTGCTTTCACTAACATAGTCTGAAGGAAACTTACAATGTTGGGATCAAAAATGCTTGTTGAGAAATTCTTTTGTTCTCATTCAGAAGAGTAGTATTTCTAGTAAAAACTACTCTGAGATTTGTTACTCTCCTTAAGTTCCATCCTATCTCACATCCCTTAACCACACCTCCACTCTTCATGCTTATAGCAGGCTACTTAGACACCTTCATCACTGAGATTAAGGCTACATCCTTCATTACCATGGCTTTAATTAACTTCTTTGCATATGGCTCCCAACCTAATACAATGAGACCTAGTCTCTCTCCTGAAGTCTAATCCTGCAACTCCAACTCCCTATTATGTATTTCAAATGGAATGTCCTGTAGACTTCTCAAGTAGACCTTGTGAGTTTGAGACTGAATATACTCTCTTTCCTCCAAACCCATGCTACTTCCAAATTTGGGATCATAGATAGAGTCAAAAAACTAGAGTTCAACATCCACATTTAACAAAGGAGAAAACTGAGGCCAAGGTAGGTTAAATAATTTGCTTAACGTCACAAGGTGACAGGATTTTAACCCAGTGTTCAGAACTCCAGATCCAGAACTCTTTCACTCTTTTACTCTTTCATAGTATTGCTGTCCCATTTATGTAAAGGGTGGCTTAATCCTTCTAGTCAATCAGGTTTTCAACTTTGCTGCTATCAGCTCATTCCCCTTAGGATACATATGATTACCCACCATTCAAACCAGCACACTGTAGCTTGGAGTAAACCTACTTCTCAGCATGTGTCATGGAGGAACTCTACTCTTCTACTTCAAAACATGTATAGATATCCTTTGTCTGCTTTCTGTTCACCATTGTAACTTACTGTGCCATGACATAGAGTCTTTTATTGGTTGCTGAGCTGGAATGCTATGGAAATCTTTTAAAAAATTATCTTTGCCCTTTAGGTCCTTCTTTCCTATATGGTTCAAAGTGTAAGAATGGCTTTTTGAGTCATCAGAAGAGTCAGCTGGGGGCAAAAAAGGAGGAGGAGCTGTTGTCTTTTTCCAAGACAAGCACACATGCTTGGAAGTAGAGGAGAGAAGTATCCTGTCATCACATGATCAGATGCACATCCCATCCCAGGATTCTATGATTTTCCTGGAATACTGGCTAATCATGCCCTAAAGAGGAGCCCTAATTGTGCACTAAACTGTTCAATTGCATTAATTCCGATAGCTTCATCTAGCGGCTCTATGCAACTAATTAATTCTATACAATTTGAAGTATCTAATAGGCAGTTGGAGATTAGAGTACAGTTTGTGTATGTACATATGTATGTACACACACAAATGTGTGTATAAGCATGTGTATTTGAGTTATCACTATATCTGAGTTATATATCTATGTTATCCATCAGTATGAGTTATATTTTCATATGAATTATATATTCATATATGCATGACTTATACATGTATATGTACATGAATTTATCTCTATATCTTTTATATATTTGTATGAGTTATCTATCTAGATGATTTATATACACTATATTGTTATATGAATTGTATACCTGTATAGATAAGTTATTGGTTTGTATATGTGTGTATAGATATAGATATAGATATAGACATAGATATAGATATATAGCTCACTTATTTCTGTTGTATGTTTATATGAGTTGTGTATTATATATATGAATTATAGCTGCACCTGTATATATTAGTTATGTGTGTATATATAAACAATGCATGCATACATATATACACAAGTACATACATCTAGACATACACAAACTGTACAATCTTGATCAAAGCAAGTTCTGCAAGTTCTTTCAGTTTCTATTTTCTCCTCTGGTTCTGGAATATCAGAACAGTTTTCCATGATAATATGTCTAGGGTCTTTCATGTAAGATGATCATGGCTTTCAAGTAGTCCAATAATTCTTAAATTATCTCTCCTGAATCTGTTTCCCAGGTCAGTTGTTTTTCCAATGAGATATTCCACATTGTCTTCTACTTTTTCATTCTTTTGGTTTAATTTTATAATTTCTTGATTTCCCATGAAGTCAGCTTCCATTTGCTCCTTTCTAATTTTCTTCAGAATACCCCAGAAACCATCTGAGAAAGCAGATACTTCATCTAGCTACAAAACAGGGCCATAATAACCAATTTAAAGTTATAGCACTTTAAATTACATAGTCATTGACCTAAAACTATGGAGAAGGAGAATGAAAGATTACAAAGAGTATAACCCAAAGAGCAGCAAAATTACAGCAGGAGAAAATGAGGCTGCAGAAAGCTTAGTTTAAAACAAAATTGATCTATTTTATGACTAAGATATTGAAGATGAAACAAAAGATGAACTTCACATTGGTGTGAAATGACAGAAATCTAATACTGTGTCTGTCATGCCTAAGTGATCTATACTTGTCATTGATGGCAACAGAACCACCATATTGGGACTGGAACTCTTACATAGCCATTGCATACAGAAGTGGCTATGATATATAGAAAGATAAAATCAGGAGTGGAAGATAGATCTGACCAAATATACATAAAGGAAATCTAAGCCAGAGTTAGCATAATTGTAAAAGCACTACATGATCTATTTTTAAAGAAAACTCAAAGTAAGAAAGATTTGAGAAGGACAGAAAAGATCTTATACTGTATTAACATCTTCCCAATGGTAACTCATTTAATAATAAATTACTTATATGCTGAATTTCTCCTGTCTATGAAAACTTTATGAAAATGGTCTATTTATGCATTGATGACATCCCTGACAAATATTAGAACAGGAAACGGTTGTTTTTCACAAGTGATTCTTTTTTTATACTAGGCCATATTCCTATAGTGACATAATTTATAGAATATACAGAAAAAATGGAATCTCATTTTGTTTATTATATTTTAATAACACAAATATTCATCTCCATAGAGAAAAATCTTTTTCTTTCTTTTACTTTTCTTTTGGAAATCTTTGTTCTCTATCAAGGAAGGTGTCTTCAAAGCCTAGGATATGCTAACACAAAATTCCTTTATAGGCCTGTGATAGGCAGTGGTAACCAATACCATCCACTTCATTAATATTAGAAATACTATACAGCTTAAGCTTTTGTTTTTCTGTGATTTGTATTTCCTAGAAACCAGGCTTTCCTAATTCTTACTCCCAGGTTACCCTAAGCAGACATATACCACTTTCCTTATGTCTTACCATTTTGCTATCCTGTAAAGTCATCTCAGAAAATCTAGGAACAGATGAATTAGTATCCATGGCTGAATGAGTCACTGTTTTGGTATGGTATTATATAGGCATCATATGTACATGATACATATATGATAATGGTGTGACATATATGTATATATGTGTATATGTGTATGTGTATTTCTCTTTTCTATATGCAGTTGTTCTATTAATTAGTAATCACACAATTTGTTGGTTTATGAGTCATCTAATTATCCATATCAAAGCCAGGAAAGTGCCTGCCTATATTTAATAGTAAATGTTTGACATCATCTAACATCAAGTCAGAGCTGAAGCATCCAATTCTGTACCAGGATTTCTTGGAGGATGACCTATTTGCATCTCCAGGCCACTGAAACAAGTTACCTGGACCAGTTGTTGCCTGTCTTGTGGATACATACCTAAGGATAATTTTAAATTGGGTGAGAAACAAAGAGAAATGGATTGTCTTGGCATCGGGTAATGTCCTACATAACACTACAAAGGTTTTCTGTTAGTGAACAATGCAAAGTACTTCTGAATGAAGGATCCTGAGGTCTGGGGCCAACTGTGTTGATTAAGGCTATATATTTAGACTTATGAAGTAGAAGATATAGTCCAGATCCTGTTTACCTTCATAAATGTGTGTAACACATTTATGTGTAACACTCATGTGTAACACTCATAACCATGAGCGATTTTTTACATTTGTCTCCATGTGGTAATATTTTTTTAGTACATTGTAATTTCTAGCCAGATAAAGACCAGTTGATCAGTCAGGCTAACAAAAGATGTAATCAGAAAGACAATTTTATTTAACATTTTCCTGAATATTTAGCATCAAGAAATGCATAAAATTGGGAGACTAAAAGCTGTCTGATGTCATGGAGGATGACTTACTTAGTTCAGATGAAAGAAAAAAAGGTCACTTGTAAATGATCAGATACCTTAGAGCAGATACTTTTGTTTCTGAACGACTTTATAGTGATCCATTAAACCTCAGAACATTGCACTGATTGTGTGTGTGTGTGTATGTGTGTGTGTGTGTGTATGTGAACTGATAGTAAAGTGGATTACATTATATTTGGGAAATTGTATAGCACTTTTAATAGTCATAAGTTGTTCCCTGAACAAAATCCGGTTTATTCCAATAATATTTTATGGTTAAGAATCATGGAACACCCAGGACTTTCTGATTTCAGAGATATCTTTCTAATCACTATGCTACCTTGTCACTTGGATACCTGAGTAAGAAAGGAGGTGATCAGATCACATAGGGAGATCAAAAAGCAGAAAAGGAGACAGCACGGGAGCAAAGATGGCAGATTAGAAGCAGAGACTTTCTAGGGCTCTTTCCCCACCAAGGTCATTCAAATACCTGTAAAAAAATGACTGTAAACAAATTCTGGAGCTGCAGAACCAACTGAATGATGGTATGCAGCTAATGTCCAGCCCAAGACAGCCTGGAAGGTTCATGGGAAGCTTTTATGGCACTATAGTGGGTGTGTAGCACAGTCCAACATGGACTGGGCCAGCACAGATGGGACCTGAGCAGGTGTGGAGGGGACTGAATCTCTGGCACCTTTGACAGCTTCCAGACTTTGCAATCCCAGAACATGGAGGACAAATTGGAAGGTCAGTGGAAAAAACCTGTCAGATCTTTGTGAGAGAGCAGAGTAGTCTGGTTCTAACCCCATTGGGGTGGAGGGGGTGGATGACACTGTGGCAGCCTCAACAGGCAGCAATTATTTTTGGACCTCTAGGCTCACAGTTTATGGGGGAATCGAGTGTCTGGCAGCACATCCACCCACCCCCACTAGAAGCATAGAATTACCTTGACAAAGAGCTCAAAAGTCAAACAAATGGCTGGGGAAATGAACAAAAACCAGAAAAAGAATCAGACTACAGAATCTTACTTTGGTGACAAGGAAGACCAAAACATATAAACAGAAGACAATAAAGCTCCTACATCCAAAGCCTCCCAGAAAAATATGAATTGGTCATAGGCCATGAAAGAGCTCAAAAAGGATTTTGAAAATCAAGTACGAAAAGTAGAGGAAAAACTGGGAAAATAAATGAGAATGATAGAAGAAAATCATGAAAACCTAGTCAACTGATTGCTAAAGGGGACCCAAAACAATGCTGAAGAAAATAACACCTTAAAAATAGACTAACCCAAATGGCAAAAGAGATGTAAAACTCAATGAGGGCAAGAATGCCTTAAAAAGCAAAACTGACCAGGTGGAAAAAGAGGTCAAAAAGGTCACTGAAAAAAGATAATTCCTTAAAGACTGGAAAGGAACAGATGGAACTTAATGACTTTATCAGAAATCAAGAAAGTATAAAACAAAACCAAAGGAATGAAAAAAAGTAGCAGACTGTGAAATATCTCATTGGAAAAACAACTGACCTGGAAAATAGATCCAGGAGAGACAATTTTAAAAGTATTGGCATGCCTGAAAACCATGATCAAAAAAAGTGCCTAGACATCACCGTTCAAGAAATCATCAAGGAAAACTGCCCTGATATTTTAGAATCAGAGGGTAAAATAGAAATAGAAAGAATCCACTGATCTCCTCCTGAAAGAGCTCCCAAAAGGAAAACTCCTAGGACTATTGCAGTCAAATAAAAACAAACAAACAAACAAAACAAAACAAGCATTTGTTAAATATCTGCTATGTGCCAAGGACTCTGTTGATTGCAGAAAATACAAAGATGGGCTAAAATAGCCCCTACTTTCAAGAAATTCACTGTCTAATAGATATTATAATATTTCAACAACTATTTACAATTATATATGGTTTAAACTGGAAATAATCTGAGAAAGAATGCAGCAGAATTAAGAGATACTGAGAAAGGCTTCTTGCAGAATGTTGGGATTTTAACTGAGTCTTGAATGAACGCAGGGAATTCAGGATGCAGAGGTAAAGAGGGAGACAATTTAGTCAGTCAGTAAACAGGCATTTATTAAGTGCTTCCAATGAGCCGTGCTCTATGCTGCGCTCTGGGGATACAAATCAAACAAAAAGAAAGGCAATCCCTGCTTACATTTTTATGGAAGAAAGGAACATATAAAACAGAAGGTGGAGACGGTGCCAAAATGTGTAGCATGGGGGTCCTCAAGTGTCATAAGGTATGTATAATATATATACATATAATAATATGTTTTTGTATGGTGTAGTGACTGAAGGGTCATCCTTGAAGCCAGGAATTAAAATCTTACCCCATTAGCCCTCCCTCTGACAATGCTGCTTGGATGACCCCGGTCAAGTTACAACCTCTCATTGCTCCATCTAAGTAATTCTCTATTACTCTAACTTGCAGAGAAGGTGCTGAATTGCACTAGCAGAGTTTCCTCCCTTGGCAATTCCCTGTACCAGTGAAACCATAAGATCAATTCTAATCCCTAGTCATATGAAGAGCATGAATGTAAACATATGAGAAAACATGAATAGTTTTCAGTCTTCATGGCCAAAAGGAGCTCCCACAGTGATGAGATGATGGATCCAACAAAGTATGAAGTTATAGCCAAGAAATGTCAGCATGTGTCCATAATCTTGGTCCAACATCTCAGAAAAGAATAAAAGTGTGGATTGTTCACTGTAGCCAATCACCAAAACTTCAAAAGACTACTTAAAGTTCTTTCTCTACACCTCAGGTGGGCCAGTATCTCATCCATTTTATAGTAAATTCAATCATTTTGTGCCTCCACCCAAACACATCAGAAAGGAACTTTGGCACTGGAGAAAAATTGTTTTTATAATACTTAAAATTTGTCTGTGATTATCTTTATTGATTCTACCCTTTGAAGATAGGAGAATATGAGGAATGTGACTTTATATTTATCAAAAGGAAAAATGTTTTCTGAAAACATTCTCTGGCTTATTCCTCCTGATCTATCCACCAATGTCAAGATTTTATATTATTTTTATGTCATTTTTATATTATTCAGAACAGGTGAACTTCAAGCCTACATATTTACTAATTTCCTGAACCATCTCTCCTGACCCTAATCCTAATCTTAGCTTGACTATAATGTCCATTCTAAGTGACGTAATTACTACTTTGTGTGCAATTTTAAAGTTATATTTTAGGGGCTCAAGATACGTCTCACCTGAATTTTATGTTAAGTGATTATATATAGATATGTTCTCTCACTGAAATCCTACTGTGATTCAAGTGTTTCCTCTCTGTGGATTATCGACAATTTCCCCAGTGCATATATTTTTATTGTATAGTCTTTTTCATCTTGTCATACCCTTTGGATGGGTGGCTCCTGAGTGCTGGGACCATATTTGACTTTCTTTTTATCCTTAGCAGTCAGCACCTTATTGGACACAGAATAGGCATTATCAACTGGCTGACTGTGATGATTTATCATGGTATGCAAATGACCCCGTATTCTCAAAACCTATACCAGTGAACTCATGAACTGAGGTATAAGTGCTACAGGTTTACATGTTCAACAGTTAGATGTTTTTCTATTGTCTGAAGACTAGTCTGGCCAAATTGGAAGAGATTCATTTCTGGGGCATTTACCACCAATCACCAGAACATGATGATTCTTTTTCTTTCTTAATTTTTAATTTCTCTTAACTACTGTTTCTGTTGCTAGAGGAAGTAGCCATACAAGCAAAATCATGCGCTATTGAACAATTGAAGTATGTATACACAATGAAAGGTAGATTACAGCGATTGCCTTGGAGTTAGGAAGATTTGGGTTCAAATCCTATATCTGGCACAGACTAGTTATAGGAACATGCAGAGGTAACAAACTTTTAGTGCTTCAGGAAATCAGCTTGGGGATAATTGCAGAATAATTTTGAAACTTACTTATTGCATGAGGGAGTTTCCATATTAAAGTTCCACAGGACCAGACAAAAAAGCATACATGTAGACATAAATGAGGAAGCAGCTAAGTGGTTCAGTAGATAGAATGCTAGACCTAGAGTCAGGAAATCTTGAGTTCAAATCTGGGCTTAGCACTTACTAGCTATATATTTACTTCAATCAACTGGGGAAGGAAATGGCAATCCATTTCAATGTTTTTGCCATGAAAACCCCGTGAAAAGTATTGACACGCTATGAAGTATGGGGTCATGAAGAATGGACATACCTGAATGACTGAACAATAGATGTAAACAAACATATGATAAAGACTGGAACAATGAAGGGGGAAAAAAACAGCATCTCCATGCAAAGAAGTGAAGAATGAATAAATGAGTAGGTATATTGAGAAAGTTCTCTAGAAACTAGGGGAGACCTCGGAATTCATAGGCCAACAGAGCTAGACGTGGAAGATCTATCTCAGTCTTGAGAAGAAGTAGGGATGGGGACCAGATTTAGCAGCAACAAAAAAAAAAAAAAGAAAGAAAGAAAAAAAATGATTTTCTCTGAGACTCAGAAAAAAACAACAACAAATCTTAGAATTCTATTGTATGGAATTTGGTGGTACAAGCAGGGTGCAACTAGAAGGAGAATATAGAATGGGATAGCCAGAGAGAAAAGGACCTAGACTAGAAACAGGTTAGACTTGGTAACTAGACATATGTCTTAAAGAGAGAAATCTCAGATTAAACGTATTCAAGGTAGAATTCTTTGTCGACTTGCTATCTAAGTTGTTTTTTGTATGAGTTATGGCCTTTTTCATAATTATAGGAAGAAAGGGAGCAACCATTTATTAAATGCCTATAACATCTCAAACACTGTACTAAGAGCTTTACAAATATCTCATTTGATTCTCACAATAACCCTAGATGATAGGTACTATTATTATCCCCATTTTACAGATGAAGAAAATGAGGCAGGTAGAGGTTAAATGACTTGTTATTTTATCTTCACAGCTCTCTCTAAGATAAAACAAACGCTTACCTATCAGAGACAACAGAACTGGAGAATATGCATGTCTCCCTGAATGAAATATGAACTCTATGAGAGAAAGAATTGTTTTTTCATTTTAATTTTTTTAATCCCCAGCATTATTACTACTCAAAGATGCCAGGGTTTCTGCTTGAATCCCTTCCCCACTTTTTTCTGTCAGATTGTTTATACATTTCTATGAGTTCTATCACTGTCTTATACTCATTAATATAAAATTCTTGCATACGGCCTTGGGTCAAACTCCATTTTTTCCCGTGTCATTCAGAATAAAAAAAAATCTGAATCGCCTGGAAAAGTCATTGATTGATTTCTCTCAGAGCTCTTACTAAAAATTAAAATAGATATGTTGGGCAGGTTATACCCATGATGTCAAACTCAAATAGAAATGGGGGCCACAAAGCCGTAATAAAGATCCCTGTAGGCCACAAATTGAGTTTGAAAACCTCATATTAACGTTACCTGTGTTCTATTGCAGTTTAATTTACTTTGTTAAATATTTCTCAATTACATTTTAATCTGGTTGGGTCACACTGGGGAATACTATGGCAGGATGGTGTTTGATACTTCTGGTCTACACAACTACTTAAAAAATATCTAAACCTGGCTGAAAAACCCAGTGATATAAGGAATACAATTTATAGCATCTTTACTCCTTCTACTGATGGTTTTTCAGGAATGTTTGGCTCTGTAGGGCTCCAAAAACATTGAATATAGTGCGGAAGCACTATGAAAGTTTACATTTGACATTGCAGAACTCACACCCTCTGGGGAAATTCCCTATGTTCCCATTAAAACTAAGTTCCAGGAGGGACCACGTTGCATTATATATCCTTTTCTACTCACCTTGATTACTTTTCTTGAAGCTCCCTTGGGTTCTTGCAAACTAGACACAGACTCTAAATTCTCAATGATGCTCTCAGTCCTAATACATGGGCTGATTGAAGTAGCCTTGTTTGAGGCAGTAACTTTCCATGTCAAAGAAGCAGGGGTGGAGGTAGAGATTAAAGATTTACTCTAGCCTGCAGCAAGGAAAATAATGAAGCAAATGATTTCACACCCAAGAAAGCAGCTAGCCAAATAGTCCATCTCCCCAGTCCTGGCTTTTTCTCTGTCTGTCTCAAATGCATGGAATGGTCTCCTTCCTAATCTCTTCCTTCTAGCTTCCTTGACTTCTTTCCAGTCTCAGCTAAAACCCCATTTTCTGTAGGAAGCATTGCCATGTCCCTCTTAATTCTAGTGCCTTCACTCCGTTGATTATTTCTAATTTGTTCTGTATATACCTTGTTTGTACATAGTTATTTGCATGTTGTCTCCCTCAGTAGATTGTATGATCCTCAAGAGCGGGGACTTTTTCCTTTCTTTGTATCTCCAGTACTTAGCACAGTACCTGACACATAGTAGGCACTTAATATTTATCGATGAACTGACTGGATGAGAGTCCTTGTGAACGCTACTACCGGGTAAGGGCCCATGTAAGAGTCACCTTAGAATAAGTGAAGAAAATTAATGGTAACATAATAAACTGGAAAAAAAGTCAAGCTCAAAACCTGTGTCTGATACTTATTACTTGTTGGATCTTGGGCCATCACTTAATCTCTCTTGGCTCAGTTTCTTCACCAATGAAATATAGGGAGGTGAAGGTGTGGAGGCTGAACTATGACCTTTGAGGTTTGCATATTGAACCAATATGTGATCCAAGTCAAAAATTGTAATAATAATTTTAACATCTTAAGCAATAAGATAGTAACTGAGCCCTGAGACCTTGTTGGGGGCCTACAGCTAAACTGACTGTTTTTCTTAACTATCACCTCCTTCTCTGTACTGAGTAATTATTTATCTATGACATTCTCCATGTTTCTCCATGTGTGGTTTCCAGGCAGTGCCAGGTGCTGATGGCTGGAGAGCTGTTATCCTTTTGGCTAGGCATTTTCTGTGGAAAATTATCACTGGGCCTTGTTCATGAAGCTTATTTCAAACCTTTTTTTCCCTCCTTTCCCTCAGTCCCTAACATTAGAATCTGTTTGTTTGAAGGGTTCTCAGGGCAAGGACCCACTTAGTCTCTTTTCAAAAGGCAAAATACTTCTCTTGTTGCCTGGAGACCAGCTTTTTCTCTAGGCAGAATGCCCAAAGTTTTCATTAAATTGGGGGCTTAGGTTGGGGCGCTCTTTTGCAAGGAGTGAGAGCAGGTGTGTCTGAAAATTCTATGAACAAGAGCATGGGTTGGTAATTTTCTAGTCACTAGCCAGGCTAAACAATGTGGTGGGTTCCACAGGAAAAGGACACAACAAAAAGGGAGAAATTGCTGGATGAGTGGGGAAAGTAGTTATGAAAAGTTTAAGGAAGAGGAAGGACATCAAATATGAAAATAAATGTGTATAAAATGGTGGAATGATACATTTACTCTAGTATGTTCTAGCACAATAAAATGCCTAAGGTTACTTACTGTTGGGTTAGTTCTAGGATGATTGACTTTTTTGTGACATTGACCCATTTGGTAATCTAGGGATTCCTTCTTAGAATAATGATCTATTTAATAGCCTTATAATTGAGGAAAAGATTTAATTTCATTTAAAAGTTAGTGAAAATGAAGGTGTAATTTATTTTTCCATCAGCATTCACAGACACCCTAAAAGAATCCCTTGGTTAGGCAGTCTCTGTCAACTGGAAACTTTGTCAAATTTGTCATTAAGATGTTCACCACTTGATAATTTCAACCAGAGATAAGGCATTTTCTTCATTTGTGAAAATCTTGATATGGGACTCTTACATGTCATCATTACTTAGATTCCCTCTAGATATGCTAATTATCTTGCCTTCTGACTATTAGAGGACCTAACTGTGACAGCAAGAACCCTGACATACACAGGAAGGTATGCTATTCAAGTTCTTAGATTTGTTCTTTTAAAAGGAAAGGCAACTTTTGAGGGGTCAATAATCACCTTAATCAAGCACGTATATCATTCACTTAGTTCAGGCAAAAAAGTAAGCACCCTGAACTTCAGAAAAAACAAACAGAGAAGCACAGATAAACAAACAGGGCTTGCCGCTGTGTGACCATAAGCAATACATACATCATAGATCAACAGAACGGTCCAACTGTCTGACCATGTATATACATAGTTACCAGACAGAGAAGAACCAACACCAGGGTTTTCAAAGCTTGGGGGCTCCTTAGCAGCTGCCCAGAGTCTCATCTGGCCAAACAAACACTTCTAATGAATAAGCCCCAAAGTAAAACCTCACCTCAGAGTATTTATACACTTTTAAGAACCAGAGGGCATCACAACCCTTGAGAACCAGTGGCTCATTAGAAATTAACAAAGGTGTGGGTCTCCGCTAGTCAAGCTTCCCTTAATGGGCAGGCCCATCAATGAATGGGGAAGATCTTTAACTCTCTCATTAATACTAGCTCAAATTATACAAGACAGTATGGGGTATAACAATTATATATACATATACATATATGTACCTCACATATATACATATATACCCACATACACACATATATATGTATATGCATGTATGTATATATTTAACAATAATACAATAGCAACTGACATTTATACATTGATTTAAAGTTTGCAAAGTGTTGTATATATTAACTTACTTAATCTTTACAACAACACTGTGAGGTAGATAATATTAATAAACCCCATTGGACAGAGGAAAGAAGAGAGCCAGACTTAAGTGACCTGCTTGGGGTCATGCAACTAGTAAGTATCTGAGGTAGGATTTGAATTCAAGTCTTTCTGATTTCAATTCCTGCAGTCTATCAGCTGTACCACTTGGCTACCTCATAAGATTCTTACTATCCTACCCAGAGTTACAGAGGATAGGGCTGCCCATCATACCCCAAACCACCATAGGCTTGCTGAAGCAAGCAGAGAAGAACCTTATCTTGTCATCTTCTTTACTTTCTCCTGAACTGGAGTGTCACTATTGCACGTGGTAATCTTTTTTCTCTAAGGTAAACTGGCATAATTTAAATATCAGATCTCCTCACCTATATATGAAATCCCTGATATTCATTTCTAGTATATAGTTCCAACTGAGGCCCTCTGCTACTATGGCTATTAGGAATAGTCACATTGGGAAATAATTCGATTTAATGGGAAGAACATTGAACGGGGGTCTCAAGAGATCAAGGTTCTAATCATGACTGTCATTAACAAGCTGTGACACTGAGCATATGTATATATATATATGTATATATATATGATTATTTGTATGTATGTGAATGTTTTTAAATTAGGGGGACTTTGGAAGTTAAGGTAGCACATGTCTTTGTAGCTAAATTGATGTCAAAAAGTGAATTCAATTTCAGTCCCCAAGTTTTTTGTATTCCCTTTCTTTATTCCCTTTATTTACTTCTGGCTCCAAAATAGCCCTGCTTTAATTTTTGCCTCTTTTGCCAGTTGCCTTCTTCGTACTGCTGATTTGGAACTTTTCTGATTATGGAAAATGTAGGAGAGAAAAGACAATTCACACACCAAACAACTGTTAAAAATCCAATCCATTTAATAATTTGATATTCTAAAATACTTCCAGTGTTCTTTTCTGTCTCCCCTTCTCCCCAACCCCACAATGAAGTTGGTGCTTGTGGTCTTGAAAATTATAGGATCTTAGAGCTGGAAGAATTACAAGAGGTTCTAAGTTCTCATAGGGAACAAAGCAAAGTAGAGAAATCTACTTTTCATTGACAGTGTTGCTTACTACATTTTAAGTCATCTAGATTTCCTGAATTTATTTAAAATTTGTGTCTAGACTTAATACCTGTGGTTAAAGTCTATTGTTATGGTATTAAGAGGGTTATTTGTAATGAACTTGTGAATAAACGTGGTTTCCTTTTATCTGATTAATGCTTGATATGAAGTAGTTTATTTTTTTCTTAATAATATTTTATTTTTTCCAATTACATATAAAGATAGTTTTAATCATTCATTTCTGTAAAATTTTGAGTTCTAAATTTTTCTCTCTCCTTCTCTTCTCCTCTTCCCAAGACAGCAAACAGTCCCATATAGGTTATACATGTATAATCTTGTTAAACATATTTCCACATTAGTTATGTTGTGAAAGAAGAGTCAGAGCAAAAGGGAAAAAACCATGGGGAAGAAAACAAACTAAAATAAAAACCAAGTGAAAATAATATGCTTCAATATGCATTCAGATCCCACAGATTTTCTCTGGATGTGGTTAGCATTTTTCATCATGAAGTTTTCGAAATTGTCTTGGTTCCATGTATTACAGAAAAGAGCTAAGTCTATCATAGTGAATCATCACACAATGTTGCTGTTGCTGTGTATACAGTGTTCTCCTGGCTCTGCTCACTTCACTCAGCCTCAGTTCATGTAAGTCTTTCTAGGTTTTTCTGAAATCCACTTGCTCATCATTACTTATAGCACAATGGTATTCCATTATATTCATATCCCAGCCCGATGTCTTTCTTTTTCTTTGCCTTATTAAAGGGATTGTGCCCTGGCTACTTTTAACAGGCCTATTCAATGAAAGGGCATTACCTCACCCTAAGTGAGTATCTGCATAGACCTTGGCCTAAAGGGGCCAAGGCTTCCCAGTACATCCTGGGTTATCTCCAGTCATCCTGATGAATATCTGGTCATGGGATTCAGATGGCTCTGGAGGAGAAGTGAAGCTGATGACCTTGCATAGCCCTCTCTCACTCAAAACAAAGTCAAGTACAAGTCATGTCATTATTTCTCTGATGGCATGGTCTTCTTCAACAAGGAAGAATGAACAAAACTCTGTGAGTAGATGCAGCTGTCTGAGTGGGGACTCAGCTAGCCAGGTAACTTAGCTCCTCCTCTCCTGTCTGCCTCCCCCTCCCCTTCCTTCTCCTCTCCAAAGGAAGGTAAATTTGGATGGCCAAAAGATGCTTTTCCTTCCCTTCCCTTCCCTTCCCTTCCCTTCCCTTCCCTTCCCTTCCCTTCCCTTCCCTTCCCTTCCCTTTCCTTCCCTTCCCTTTGCTATCCTTTCCTTTCCTTTCCTTTCCTTTCCTTTCCTTTCCTTTCCTTTCCTTTCCTTTCCTTTCCTTTCCTTTCCTTTCCTTTCCTTTCCTTTCCTTTCCTTTCCTTTCCTTTCCTTTCCTTTCCTTTCCTTTTATTTATATAATTATAGATAGCTTTAATTTCTTAATTTAAAAGTTGCCTGTTCATATCCTTTGACCATTTATTAATTGGGGGGTGGCTTTTATGCTTATGTATTTGACTCAGTTCTCTATATGTTTTAGAAATGATTTTTTGTCAGAAACACTGGCAGTAAAAAACTGCTTCCCAATTTTCTGCATTCCTTCAATCTTGATTGCACTGAATTTTCCTTGTGCAAAAACTTTTTAATTTCATGTAATTAAAATAATCAATTTTGCATTTCATAATGTTCTCTATCCCTTGTTTGGTCATAAATTCTTCCCTTATGCATATATCTAACAGGTAAACTATTCCTTGCTCTCCTAATTTGCTTATGATATCATCCCTTATACCTAAATTATGAATTCATTTTGACCTTATCTTGGTATAGGGCAAAGATAGGGAACTAGCAACCTCAAGGCCACATGTAGCCCTCTAGGTCCTCAAAAATGGCCCTTTGAATGAATCCAAATTTCATAGAACTAAAAACATTAATAAAAAGGATTTGTTTGTAAAATTTGGAATTAGTCAAATAGCTGCACCTAGGACCTAGAAAGCGGCTTTGAGGCCACAGGTTTACCACCCTTGGTGTAGGGGGTGACATGTTCGTCTATGCCCACTTTCTACAATACCATTTTCCAGTTTTCCTAGTAGTTTTGGTCAAATAGTGAGTTCTTATCCCAGAAACTGAAGTCTTTCTGTAGATTACTATAGTTATTTACGACATTGTCTTGTGTACCTAACCTGTTCCACTGATCCACCACTCTACTTTGTAACCAGTACTAAATACTTTTGCTGATTGCTGCTTCATAATATAGGTTTAGATCTAGTATGGCTGGATCACCTTCCTTTGCATTTTTAAAATTAATTCCCTTGATAATGTTGATCTTTTGTTCTTCCAGATGAATTTTGTTATTCTTTCTAACTCTACAAAATAATTTTTGGTAGTTTGATTGGTATATCACTGAATAAGTAAATTAATTTAGGTAGAATTGTCATTTTTATTACATTGGCTCAGCCTACTCATGAGCAATTGATAATTTTTTTCCAATTGTTTAGATCTGGCTTTATTTGTGTGGTGTTTTGTCATTGTAGCATAAAGTAGTTTAGATAAATGGTGAATTCTTTCTTGCATTTCTTTCCAAACTGAGATGACAGTCTCCCCTTCTGAAACTCCTTCCAAAGTTGCCTTTAATAACAGCTTCAGGAAGACTGTTGTGGGTGATATTTCTCTTGGTTTTCTCTATTAAGGACTTTTAATTTGGAGCTGGAGTTTGGCAGTCCAAATAAAGAATGAGAAAGCATAAAACCTTAGAACTGGAAGACATCATAAAGTCTATGTACTTAAATTTCCCATCTAAGTAATAAATATCCTCTTCAGAAAAGGTTCTTAAACATGTGTGCGTGTGTGTGTGTGTGTGTGTGTATGTGAGAGAGAGAGAGAGAGAGAGAGAGAGCACCATCAATCACAAGGACATTGCTTCTTTTCAAAGCAGCCCATTCTGTTTTTGTATAACTCTCTTTGCTGGGAAAGTGTCTATTTATGTTGAATCCAAATCTGCTTTCTGGTCACTTCTAGCTATCACTTCTGGCTTTGTTCTCTATCCACAGACCAGTAAGCAGCCCCAAAGTGGTTCAAACCAGATTAAAGTGGAAACGAAAATTGTTTAACCAAATAAAAAAAATATAATATATATAGTGTATTATATATAATATATGTTATGTATAATATATATGTAGTATATTATATATAATATATGTTATGTATAACATATATAATATATATGATAACACAAATAACATAATATAATAATGTAAATTAATAAATAATAGTAATAAAATATAATAATAATTAACACATAATAACATAATAATATAACATAAATAAAAATATATAATACATATAATAACCAAATAAAAATATATAATATGTAATATATAATACATAGCATAATTGCTATGTGTGTTTGATATCACTATTCTAGAGCAATGCATATTAAGTCCACCCTAACTTCTACATGGAAGCTCTTCATATATATGAAGATAGTTAAAGCTCTTCCTAAATATATTCTTCTCCAAGATGAATATTGCAAATTCCTTTCATCATGTCAAGGGCAGCTAGATTGCATGGTAGATAGAGGAGGGCCAGTGTTCAGGAAGACAGAATTCAAATCTAGCCTCCCTCAAAGACTAACTATCAGTGTGATCCTTGGGAAGTCACTCAAACTCTGTTTGCCTGGGGTTCTAGCACCTACCTCAGTGAGTTATAATGAGAATCAGACTAGTTAGTATGTGTGAAGTGCTTGGGGCAGTGGGGTGGTATAGTGTATAGAGTACCAAGCCTGGAGGTCTGTGACTCTAGGTGTCACTTCATTCTGTTCGCCTCAGTTTTCTCATTTGTAAAATGAGCTGGAGAAGGAAATGGCAAACCACTCCAACATCTCTGCTAAGAAAACCTCAAATGAGACCATTAACAGTCAGATATGACTGAAATAACTCAACAATAACCTCTGCAATATGATTCCTGTCTATATTTCTGGCCCTCGCTCACACTATTTTCCTCCATGTGTGTCAGGTTCTAACAAGAATGGACATTACACTATGCCTTATATGACCCTCATTGATTTCCCCATCCTTATCATGATGTAGAAACAGTACTGCATAGTAAATAAGAAGCTGGTCTTGTCAGGAAATCCTACCTCTCATTCTTGCTAAATCTATGATCCTAGGCAAGTCACTCTATCCTCTCTGAGTCTTAGTTTCAACATCTGTAAAATGAGGGGGTAACGTTAGATGACCTCCAAAGTCTAAATCTGTAATTCTATGACTATGCCTGTAATGTTCTCTCCACTCTAATCTCTACCTAGTAAAATTCTACCTAACCTTTGTGGCCTAGTTCATATGCTGCACCTTTTCATACTTTCTTTTTTAAAAAATCCATCTGTCCCTCCCACTAACCTTTATTCCATTTAGCAAACAAAAAAATCCCCCAGTACATAGCAAAACTGTCTAGTAGAATGAATTAGCCACATTCTAGCAATGAATGTCTCCTTCTGTATTTTAAATTCATCACCTCTCTCAGGAATTAAGTAGTATGTTTCATTTTCATTCTTTTAGACTCAAGGATTATCATTCAGTCAATTAGAGTTCTAATGTTTTTCAAAGCTGTTTTCCTTTATAATGTGTTATCATTGTATAAATTATTTACTTCACTCTGCATCAGTTCATGAAAGGCTTCCCAATTTCCTTTCAAATTATCCATTTCATATTTTTATGGTATGATAATAATCTATTACATTCATCTTCCATCATTCATTTAGTTGCCCCCCAGTAAGAGAACAATTCCTTCCTGTCCTATTTTTGGCTGGTGTGAAAGAAAAAATGTTAGAAAGAGTTTTATACATATAGATCTTTCTCCTTTTTCTTTGGCTTTTTGGAGAAATAGGTCTTTTAGTGATACAGCTTGTTCAAAGGATCTGCATAGTTGATAACATTCTGAGAGTAGTTTCAAATTGCTTTCCAGATTGCCTGGAACAACACACAACTACACCCAAAGTGCTTGTGCATGCTTATTTTCACAGAGCGCCTCCAGTTTTGTTACTTTCCTCTTCTCTCATGTTTTCTAATCCGATAAAAGTCCTATGGAAAAATGCTACCTCTTCCAGGAAGTCTTTCTCAATCTCTTCTTTTTAGTGAGGATATATTGATGATCTATTCTGCTTTTATTTAATATTCTTTCAAATTTATGAATATTTCTTTCCCCTTTCTTCCTTTTTTTAAGTTCAAGGAACCAAGGTCAATGTTATAAGTATAGTTCTTCCAGTAGTCATTTTTACCCAAGGATGCTAAATAAATTCCTGTGGTTTAATTTTTACACTGAATAACTTTATATGATAGTTGATAGCACAAGGCTTGTAGTCTTACTTTATATTTCAGGAGGTCAGACACTGACATAGGGTCAGAGAACTTGAGTTAGAAATGAAACCTCAACATAAAAATTCTAAGCAGAGATATAACTAGAGAAATCGTGAGACAAATTCAGTGGAGAGTTTGGTATGTGTGGCAATGGCATAAGACACATCCAGACCAGAAGGAACCTATTGTCCAGTCCTGCCTTTTGATAGCATAAAGATTTTGCAAAAGGGAAGAGAACATAAAAGGGATGCCTTGATAACACGACACTGGCGAGGTCTGCTAAAGGAATTTGTGTCTGATACATCTGAAGAGGTACAAGCTGAAAGAGACTTTCTTATACATCCATGTCCTGTGACAATACCCTGTTTACCCTGTACTAGTTACAGCTCTGGCTTTAAGGAAAGAGGTAGATCAATTTGAAACTTTATTGGAAAGTTAGCTTTAAGTTTTTGATGATACTAAGTACTTGACCATGATAGATATTTCCCCAAGAGATTTGATTTGATTTGATTCACATTTTAGATTGGTATAAATCTTTTTCCTTTTACTGCACAGAGGTTAGCTAGGGAGTTTCAGGCTTTCCAGAATCTCTTATAAAGTCCAGCTACCCCAGCAACACTTTATAAATAATATAATTTAGGATGGTAACATACTATCCAGTTTTGGTCCTTTCTTTTCCTAGATCTAGTAAATCCTGGGCTAACTTAAGCCATTAGAGCTACGTAATGTCTTATGATTTATTCCTTTTTCTTTTTTGCAAAATGTCTATTCACAATTTCACCTCTGCAGCACTAAAATATATCCTCTATCACCCATTCCATCAGGTGAACTATATGGTAGATCACAATGAACAATAATATATAATTAGAGAATCATCAGTGCTCTATCACTGTTAATAGTATTTTCTTATATTTACAATAATAATTGACATTTGTATATTATTTTTATAATGACAAAATACTTTATATACTTTATCTAATTTGCTCTCATAACAACTTTCTGAATTACAACAGACTTTGTAATCCACATTTGATAAATGAGGAAGCTGAGGTTCAAAGAAATTAAATGACTTGCCTGTGGTCCTAGTTACTACCGGTGTAGGGATACAAGATCTGGTCTTTCTGATCCCAAATTAGGAAATCTTTCCATTGTGCATTATTACCTCTTGAGGTAATAGAATTACATATCAGAGAGTGTTTTAGTTGGAAAACAAATCTTAGAGATTATCAAAAAAGAAATAGTCTTGCACAAGGTAACATGGATAAATATCCAAATCATATTTAGGACTCAGGTCCTCTGGATCTAAACCCATTGCTCTTATTTCTATACCATAAATTATTAGCTGAGTTAAAAATTAAAAATAATATGTATTTCCAAAAGGCAGCTCAAGAAGGAATTTAATGGTAGAATTCCAAGTCCCAGGTTAAGTCAGTGTTAAAAGATAAAGTTGATTGATTAAGTGAGTTTTTCAGTGTTGTTGTTGCTACTGAGAATCACATCAGACAAGTCACTTATGCATTAGATCTGATTACTAGAATCTAGATTTGTAATAAACACACCAAGGGATAATTCCGTTTACTCACATCTTTTCATTCAACATTTCTTAAGTATCTGTTATGTAGAATGTTCACTATTAAGTTCATTCTCCAAAGTCTCATCATGGCATTGCAATGATCCTGGGTTCTCAAAAGCTACAACCATAGGGAATAAACTAAATTAGCAAGGTATTGGGTAGAGGCCCAATAATCACATATTGACTATCTAAGTTCAGAGAAGCTCATCACCACATGGTTGTATGTTAAATAATAACTTCTTTTGATCATAGGAACTCATGAAGGACTGCAATAGACATGATCATAATCTATAACTCTGGAGGGATGACCACCAGAAGAAATTAAAGATCTTTGAAATTCTGACTTCCTGAAGAACGTTTTTCTTGGTACTGGGGGAGCATAAAGATGGATAAAACAAAGTCTCTATTCTCAAGTTTACCATTTCATTTTTGTTTTATTCCATTTTGTTTTTATCATAACAAGATTTTATTGACATATACAATCTTCAATAAAGAAATGTCATCTATTAATAATCAGCAATTGTTTGGAAAATTGTAGTCTCATAACATTCCCTGAGGATGCTAAAAGTTATCACGGGTGTCTTGCCTAAGGTCACACAGTCAATATGGATGAGAGGCAGGATTTGAACTCAGTTTCCTTTATTATCTGATTTCTTACCTCATCACTTAATTGAATATTGTTTCTCCAAAGTAATTATTAATTTGTTAATTGAAAAATTTATGATCTCTTCTCAGTTCCCTTACTTCTAGGCCTCTCTGCTGAATTTAACACTATTGACCACCTTCTCCTCCTAGTTATTGTGTCTTTTCTGTGTTTTAGCAAAGAGAATTTTTCCTGCTTCTTGTTCTATTTATTTGATCATATATCAGTCTCCTTTGCTGGTCCATAATCCATATCATACTCCCTAACTGTGGTTGTTCCCTATGGCTCTGTCCTATGCCTTCTTCTCTTTAATCTTTAAATGGTCTCACTTTGTATATTCATTGAATTCCATCTGTTTAATTGCCAGCTCTTTGCATGACTCATCCATCTTTATATTCAGCCCCAGTCTTTTCCATGAGTATCAGTTCTACATGGCAACTGCCTATTGGACAGTATAGAATAGATATCTTTGAGACATCTTAAATTCAACATCTCCAAAATATAACCTTCATAACAAATATACCTTTCTTCTAAAGATCCATATTTTTGTCAAAGGCACCATCATTTCCCCCAGCGTTCAAGATTTGTAATCGCAGTCTTATCCTCAACTTCTCACTTTTCCTCACACCGTTTATCCTGACATTTGTTCAATTTTTTCAATTCTAATCAAATAACATTTCTCACATTCAATTTTTTCTTTCTATTCATGCATTTACTACATTAGATCAAGGGCCTCATCATTAGTCTACTGTCTCAAGTTTATCCCCTTTCAAATCTATCCTCCTTGAGGCTGCCAAAAACATTTTTGTTAAATCCCAACTTGACTACTTAATAAACTCTGTCAGATCCCTATTATCTCATAGATATTAACTCCTTGGTTTAGCTTTCAAAGTCCTTGACAACTGGCCCCAACCGATCCTTTTGGTTTGATTCTATATTACTCTCTTTTCCAAGCTCTTTGTTTATAGATTTGAAGTTGGAAAGGATTTTAGAAGCTATTGAATCTGATTTCTTTATGTGTACAAGAAAGGTATAGAAAGATCAAGAGTTCTTAGGATGAAATCTCCAGTAAGCATTTGAGGTAGAATTTGAACTCAGATCTTCCTGACTTCGACTTTAGTGCTTTATCTACTCTGAACCTTTATGCTGGAATGCACTCCTTCCTTATATCCACCTTTAGAAATCTTCTCTCCCTTCAGGATGGAGCTACAGGGCCAACTTCTTCATGATCCCCCCAACTGCCACTGCCCTGTATCCTTACCATCATGGCATTTAACTATCTTACATTTATTTTGTATTTATTCTGTGTAGCCTCATAAGTGTACTTTCTGTCTCCCTTGAGAGAAAGTAAACTCCTTGAGAGCTGATATTGTTTCATTTGCATCCCAACATATAGCTAGCAGGTACTTAATAAATGACTATTAATTCCTGATTCTGAGTCCTCATACTCCATCCATAAGGCCATTCTTTGTATAAAATAATAATATAAAAAGCATTTTATATTTCATAAATATAAAATATAAGTATATATATGTATATATAAAATATTAAGTATAAAATAAAATATAAAATAATAAAATAAAAAGAAAATACAATATATAATAATTGTAATATGAACTATGACATAAAACTACCTGACAGTTATAAACAAAATACCCTGAGAGAGTTCTGAGGAAGAGAGATTGATTCTGTTGGAGATACTGCAAAAGCTTTATGGAAGAGGTAGCATGGAAGTTGGGTCTTAAAGTATTGGTATGAAGGATTATAAGAGCAAAGGCATAAGAGTGGGAAAGTTCAAAACATGTTTATAGAACAAGGAGTGGCCCAGTCCTTAGAGTATAAAATACATTAAAGAGAGTAGCAGCAGAGCCAAGATGACAGAGTAGAAAGATGTGCTCTTCCCCCACAGCCCATAAAATACCTGTACAAAATGGCTCTCAGCAAATTCTAGAGCAGCACAAGCCACAAAATGACAGAGTGAAAAAGATTTCTAGCCAAAGGTAACCTGGAAGGCTGACAGGAAAGGTCTATTTCATGCGATGCTGAGCTGAGCAGAGCCCAGCCCTGACTGTGGCACCAGATGGAACAGGCCTCCAGGGCAGAATCCTCAGCAGGGAAGGTCTCAGATCCCTCAACTCACAAGTGCCAAAGAAAACTTCAAAGGTCAGTGAGAGGGCTTTCCCAGATGGGCAAGAGGGGAGGAGGGCCTCCCCCGCCAACATGGGCCCCAGGCAGTGGTGGCAGCAGCAGCAGGGTGGCAGCACTGTGTGGCAGTGGCTGAGTGGGGCAGTAGCTTCTATAGTGGGAGTGGCTCAGCTTAAAACCCCTGAGGGAATTGAGCAGCTGATATGAACCTCAACTCTGAGCAAGGTACTGGGGGGAAGAGGAGCAGAAGGACCCTCCCCTTGACAAAAGATTCAGAAGTCAAGTAACTGGCTGGGAAAATGCCCCAAAAAGGGAAAAAAATAAGATCACAGGAGGGTACTTTCTTGGTGAACAGGTATCTTCTTCCATCCTTTCAGATCAGGAAGAACAATGCATACTGTCAGAGGAAGTCAAGACTTCTGCATCCAGTACCTAAAAAATGAATATGCAGTGGGCTCAGGCCATGGAAGAGCTTGAAAAACAAGACAACAGCTTGCTAAAGGAGACCCAAAAATGCTGAAGAAAATAATACCTTTAAAAATAGGCTAACTCAATTGGAAAAAGAGGTCCCAAAAGCCAATGAGGAGAAGGCTTTAAAAAGCAGAAGTAGTCAAATGGAAAAGGAGGTTCAAAAGATCACTGAACAAAATAGTTCTTTAAAAATGAAAGGGGAGCTGAGGGAAGCTAATGACTATATGATAAATCAAGAAATTACAAAACAAAACCAAAAGAATGAAAAAAAATAGTAGATAATATGAAATATTTCATTGGAAAAACAACTGACCTGGAAAATAGATCCAGGAGAGACAATTTAAAAATTATGGGACTATCTGAAAGCCATGATAAAAAAAAAAAAAAAAACATCTTAGACATCATCTTTCATGAAATTATCAAGAAAAACTGCCCTGATATTCTAGAACCAGAGGGCAAAATAAATATTGAAAGAATCCACTGATCGCCTCCTGAAAGAGACCTGAAAAGAGAAACTCCTAGGAATATTGTGGCCAAATTTCAGAGTTCCCAGGTCAAGAAGAAAATATTGCAAGCAGCTAGAAAAAAACAATTCGAGTATTGTGGAAATACAATCAGGATAAGACAGGATCTGGCAGCTTCTACATTAAGGGACAGAAGGACTTGGAAGAGGATATTGCAGAAATCAAAGGAACTGGGATTAAAACCAAGAATCACCTACCCAGCAAAACTGAGTATAATACTTCAAGGGAATAAATGGTCATTCAATGAAATAGAGGACTTTCAAGCATTCTTGATGAAAAGACCAGAACTGAAGAGAAAATTTGGCTTTCAAACACAAGAATCAAGTGAAGCATGAAAAGGAAAACATAAAAGAAAAATCATAAAGGACTTTCTAAAACTTAACTGTTTACATTCCTATATGGAAAGATAATATTTGTAACTCTTGAGACTTTTCTCATTGGATAGGTGGAGGGATTACACGCACACACACATACACACACGCACACACATAGACAGAGAGCACAGGCTGAGATGTATCAGAAAGGATGATATCTATAAAAATTAAAATTAAGTGGTGACAGAGGCATATATTGGGAGGAGAAAGGGAGAAATGGAATGGGGCAAATTATCATTCATAAAAGAGATAAGAAAAATCTTTTTCAATGGAGGAGAAAAAGGAGGAGGTGAGGGGGAAAAGTGAAGCTCACTCTCTTCACATATGGCTTAAGGAGGGAATAACATGCTCACTAAATTTAGTATGAAAATCTATCTTACACTACAGGAAAGTAGGGGAGGAAGGAACAAGTGGGGTGAGGGGGATGATGGGAGGGCAAATGGGAGAAAGGAGTAACTAGAAGTAAACACTTTTGGGAAGAGACAAGGTCAAATGAGAGAATAGAATAAAGGGGGGACAGGGTAGGATGGAGAGAAATATAGTTTGTCTTCCACAACATGACTATTATGGAAGTCTTTTGCAAAATGACACATATGTAGCTTGTATTGAACTCCTTGCCTTCTCAATGGGGATTGATGGGGAGGGAGGAAGGGAGAGGAGTTGGAATTCAAAGTATTAGAAACAAATGATGAGAATTGTTATTGCATATAACTGGGAAATAAGGAATACAGGGAATGGGGTATAGAAATCTATCTTGCTCTACAAGAAAAGAGAGAAGATGGGGATAAGGGAAGGTTGGGGTGTGATAGAAGGGAGGGCACATTTAGGGAAGGAGTAATCAGAATGCAAGGTATTATGGGGTAGGTGGAGGGAAGAGATAGGGAAAAAAATTGAAACTCAAAATTTTTTGGAAATGAGTGTCATAATCTAAAAATAAATCCATAAATAAATTTTAAAAAAGAGAATTGCGATAGATATGGCTGGAAGGGAGCATATTGTGGAGGAACTGGAGTATTGGACGAATTTGGTTATTATTTGGTAGGCAATGGTGAATTATTGAAGGTTTTTAAGAAGAGTAATGACAGGAATAGAAAGCTGACTGTTGAAAGTATTTTATACAGTAGACTCAGAATATAATTAAGGACAAAGAACTTCCTGGTCATCATCATTTTTTTCCAATTGGTAATTTATTTATTTTTATCTTAGACTCTAAACTACTCGAGAGTAGGACCTATATCTTATGTAATATTTGTATGCACAACACCTAGCAAAGTGCCTGGGAAAAGACAGGCATTCAATATATGCTTGTTAATTTCATTGTTAATTATTTTATTTGAAAATTTTAAAATTATTGCTAATTTTTTTGAGTCTCCATAAGGAGAGTAAGCAAGAGGAGGGGGAAAGAAAATATCAGTTGGTAATGAAAACAATAAGATATCTTAAACCAGGAAATAAGCAACCAGTCCTCCACAGAACAACATGAACAAATAAGGAAAAGAAAAAGAAAAAAAATTATGAACGATGACACCTGGACACTTTCCGGTTTAAACTCACACCAGAGCCTTAGAGTTGTATGCCATCCAGATGGTGAGTCAGAGGAGACAGAAGTTAATTAAATCATTGTACAATAGAGTGAGGAATCTTTGGGGAAGATTTCAAAAGGCATCTCTCTAATTAAACTTACCTTACCAAATGCGCACGCTCACACATTCACATAGCAAAAAACAGGGCTTGAATTCAAGGGGAAAAAAAAAAGAAGAGGGAAATCCAACCAAACTATTGTATAGTCAGATTATCCAAGTAGAAAACAAGACAAAACAAAAAACAAATAACCCTGGTGCAGGCAGAGGGCAAGGGCAGCACTGACCTCCACAATAGACCGAGAAACATCATGGTTGCAATGGGACACGTCTGAAATAAGGAAAGCTTCCTGATTTAATTTGAAAAGCCACATTTGAACTAGCTGACCCCTTCCTGAATTGGATGCAGTTACTGCAAAGGATCATCATGCTTTAGTATTTCTAGTCTCAGCAGAATTCTAACCGAGACCATTTACAATCCATTCCTGTTCCTTTGGACTTACTTTTTTTTATTTATACAATACCAAATTTAAAAAAAAAATTGTTTCCCTTTTTAGAGGAAGTGGTATAATGAAATCAGTGATAAGCCCGGTGAGACTATGGAGAGATAAGGGAATTTAACAGTGCTAAAGAGAGCCAAGAAATATAACTTAAAAGTGTTTCATGTTGACCTTTCTTGCTAAATCAGAAATGAAAAGGAAAGAAGTCTAGATCTTTTCCCATCCAGAAGAAAGCAAGACCATCATTTATTTATGATAAATAAATTTATTTATTTATTTAATAAATATTAAATTTAATATTAAAAGTGGGAATAAATAAATAAATTTAATTTATTAAATCATATTTAATAAATTAAATATTAATTTAATATTAGAAGCAGGGAGGAGAAAGGTTGGGAAAAAGATGGTACTCTAAATTTCAGAAACCATGTCTATACATAGCTAACCCTTTCCCCATCCTTAGTCCCAAATTTCCAAGGAATTTTATGCTGTCATAATACTCCTTTCCCTGGAGCCCTTTTCCCCCCTGCTCCTCTGAATTTTACTAATGAATTCCTATTGCTAATTTTCATGATTTCTTGATGGATAACTATCAGCCTTCATACTCACAGAATTAGCCACCTCTATAATGGACTCCTTGATGAGGTCGAAATGGTGTCATCATGGATGTTGTACAGAGGATTCTTACTCAGCTATGCATTATACAGATGGTCTCTGAGGTCCTTGCTGGCTGTGCTATTCTGTCACTGTACAGGATGTATATTATGCTGGCAGTTTACTCAGGGAAGCAATGTAGGATAGTGGACAGTATGCTGGATTTGTAGCCAGAAAAATATGGATTTAATCCAGGACTCATGTGAGCCTTAAATGAGATAGCAGAAAGCATCTTATCAGCCTTCAAGCTATACAAATGCCTATCAGCATCACCACCACCACCACTACCACCACCACCACCATCTCTTCATCATCATCTTCATCATCATCATCATCATCTGACAGTCTAATCTGATCTCGTGGTGACTTCATTCCCTGAGCCTTGTTTATAGAAGCCTGCTGAGATCAAACATATAGAAATACATATTTAACAACTAGGCCAGGAGGAGTTGACAGAGGGAATAAATGAACATATGCTTTTAAATTTTGTTCACATTAACACATTCTTATGTCTAAATAATCAACAAAAAGATAAATATAGTCCTGATTTTTAGTGATTGCTGATTTCTGAGATATAAATGCTGAGTTTGAAAAATTAACAATGGGAAAACTGGCTCCAAGGAATCTCTGGTTCCATCCCATTTTAAATGTTTCCTGATTGCGTGATGGTAGATGAGTCTCTTTATTTCTCTGAACAAAATTTTAAAAGGGAGTCTCAAGATAGTGAAGGCCTGTTCTGGGAGCTGAATTAACTGAAAAAACAACTGACTCTGTTGGAGCAGTAGATGGGAGAGTCTGTTACCTAAATCATTATGTTGGTTTAGTGGGAAGATATAGATATACATAGAGATAGATGGATATATCTCTATACATAGAGATAGATATTTATATCTGTCTATCTATACCTATCCATCCATCCATCTATCTATCTATCTATCTATCTATCTATCTATCTATCTATCTATCTATCTATCTATCTATCTGTCTGTCTGTCTGTCTGTCTGTCTGTCTGTCTGTCTGTCTATCTATCTATCTATCTATCTATCTATCTATCTATCTATTTATCTATTTACTGATACCTTTTGTTATTCAGTTATTTTAGTTGTATCTGACTCTTTGTGACTCCTTTTGGGAATGTCTTGGCAAAGATAATAGAGTAGTTTACACATTCCTTCTTTACCTCATTTTACAGATGAGGAAACTGAGGCAAACAGAATTACATGACAATGACTGTCACACAGTTTAAAAATGTTCGAGGTCAGATTTGAACTCTGGAAGATGAGTATTAGTGATTCTTGGCCCATCACTCTACACACTGCTTTATCTACCTGCTCATATATCTATCCTATAACTACATATGAACATCTAGAACAATATGTCTATATAGTGAGAGAGACAGAAAGAGACAAAGAGAGAGACAGAGACACAGAGACATAAATACATATATATATTCATAAGCACACATATGTGTATTTATATGTATATATATCTATAATTTTACCTTTATACACGCACATACACATACATATAAGAACAGCTGAGTGGTACTGTAGTTGGATTGCCAAGCCCAGAGTTAAGAATACCTGAGTTCAAACACAGCCTCATATACTTACTTAGCTGGGTAACCCTGGGCAAGTTACTTAACTCTGTTTGCTCAGTTTCCCCATATGAAGGAATAAGCTGGAGAAGGAAACAGCAAACCACTTGTGTATCTTTGCAAAGAAAACCACAAATGTGGTCACAAAGAGTTGGACATGATTGAAGAAACAGAGCAACAATATATCTGGATATACTTATACAAATATATACACATGCATATTTATGTATTACATAAGTATGCAAAGTAATTATAAAAATAATTTGTGTTCTTTTCCCCTCAACATGAGGGAACTTAAAGTTAGCAATGATTTATTTTGGGTAGATATTTTTTTGTATCCATTGTATCAGGCACGGTGCCCTACATGCTCCTAAAGCTTAATAAAAACTTGTTGATTTGAAGGTAAAAAAAAAAAATCCTAATTAGATCTGTCCAAAGTACAATAAGTAGCCTTAAAAGATATTGTGATTGGTACTGGATATCTACTCTAGGGGTAGTTACAGAGAAGATCTTTGCTTCACATGCAGAGTTAAAATTGGATTCTTTCTAACGTTCATTCCAAATAGATTGTATAATTCTGTATTAACAAGAAACTAGAATACTACAATAAGCAAATATGTACCATTTCAAAGTTCTAAGCAACCTCTCAGCAAACCTGTGGAAAATAAAGGTAACAGGGAAACATCATCATCTCTGAAAAGGAAAATTACGAAGATTAAAGGGGTGGGCAAGGGGTGAGGAGACAGTACAAATGGACTAGAATTCTATCCTGACTATTTTTGGAATACACCAAAATCTTTTAGTAGAATGCACTGTAACCTCAAATCCATTTCCAGTTGTAAATGTCTCATTGCAAAAGCTACTCAGACTCAGAATTCTGCTGCTTTTGTGCCCCACATTAGCTGGGGACCTAAGAGGTACCTATTGTAGTTGGCAATGTGGCTTAAAAGCAATTTTAAAAGCAACACAAAAAAGCTAGAATTGGATTCATTATCCTACTTAAGTGAGTAAGTGCATAGTAACTTGGAAATCTGCCGAATTTACAATAGTTTTGTGAGTTTACCTTTAAAAAAATTAGGCTCAACATACTAAGAGCAGAGAGAGGAGAAAACTCACATATACATGATTGCAACTGAAAAAGTATCTTTAGTTTTTTGTTATGGATAATTCTTGTTGCTTTAAGTAGGGCCTGCACTTTGAAAGTTTGCTGATTAAAGTTCAAAGTGTCAGAAAAATATAACATGAAATTTACATGGCTTCTGTCAAAAAGATCAATGAACTGATATTAAAGTTATCTATAGTGTTTTTTTTTTACTTGAACATTGATATGGCAATAAATATGACCCTACACTTATTACTTTGATACACATAAATACACCTGTTGTTCTTCTCACCATGATAGTTAAAGAAGAATATAGTTTGATAGTCATTGTGCGAAACACTGGTGAAAAAAATAGAAAAAGTAAAAATAACCCTGCTCTCATAGTCAAATGGGGAAGATAACATGTAAACAATCAGGTGTAGTCACAGACTAGTGGGTTGAATCTGACTTGGACATCGCAGCCATGATGCTATTGGCTAAAGTACGTGTCCCCCTGGGCCTCTTTCCTTCATCTCTACTACATCAAATATGACAATATCATCAATTCTTGTGATTTCAGTTATTATCTATACGCTAATGATTCTCCGATTTCTATGTTGTTGTTCAGTTGTTTCAGTCATATCTAATTTTATGTGACCCCATTTAGGGTTTTCTTGGCAAAGATACTGGAATGGTTTGCCGTTTCCTTCTCCAAATAATTTTACAGATGAGAGAACTGAGGCAAACAGTTAAGTGACTTGCCTAGGGTTACATAGCTAGTAAATATCTGAGACCAGATTTGAACCCAGAATGATGAGTTTTCCTGATTTCAGATTTATCACTCTATCCATTGTACTGCCTAGCTGCCCTTCAGATCTCTATATATAGAGCTAATACTCTGTACCTCTCATAAGGTCCAGACTTACATTTCTAATTGCCTATTGGTTATCTGAAACTGGATGTCCCCTGGACATCTTAAATACAACATGTCCAAAACTGATCTCATTATCATTGTTGCCAGCCCCTTTCTCCTCCCAAACTCCCCCATTACTGTCAAGGGCACCACCATCCTCCTAGTCACCCAGACTCACACCCTGAGTGTCATGCTTCTCTTTTCACCCTCATCATCACCTCTTCATATTCAATCTTTTATCAAGTCTTGTGGATTTTTACTTTCATAATAGCTCTTGAATATGCCCCCTTCTCTCCTCTAATACAGATTGCCACCACCTTGGTTCCCAGGGGTGGGAAACCTGCAGCCTCGAAGCCATATACGGACCTCTAGGTCCTTAAGTGTGGCCCTTTGACTGGAACCAAACAGATTCTCCACCCCTTCAGGCCCTCACTTCATAGGTGAGGTCTTCTTGCCTCAAGTTTCTCTTCACTCCAATTCATCCTCCACTCAGCTATCAAACTAATCTTCTTACAATGCAGATCTGATTGTGTCGCCCCACCCACACCCCATTCAATAAACTCTAATGTCTCCCTGTTACCTCCAGGTTCACTCATAAAACCCTCCATTTGGCATTCAAAGCCTTTCACAATCTGTTCACCTTCCCTTGCAGTTTTTTTTTTTTTAAATATATGTATATCTTACTTCCCTCCAGGTACTCTGTAATGTAGTGACACTGTCTTACTGTTCCATATAGAAGATTCCATCTCTCTGTTATATACATTTTTACTAGCTGTTTTTTAAGCCTGGAATCCTCTGCATTTTCATCTTTCCCTCCTGGCTTCCTTCAAGTCCCAGCTAAAATAATTCCATATTTTACAAAAAGCCTTTCCTCATTCCTCTTGATTTTAGTGTCTTCCCTCTAATGATTATTTCCTATTTTTTGACGTAGGATAGGATATAATATGATACGATATAAAGTAAGGTAATATAATATGATACAATATAATACAATGCTATACAATACAATATGATATGATATAATGACACATGACAGTTTAACATAATATGCTATAGCATGATATGATATGTAATACATCATGTTTATACCTATTTATTTTCATGTTGTTTCTGGCACTAGACTGAACTCCTTCAAAGTAGGTACCTTGTTTTGCCTTTGTATCTCCAGCACATCTGATAATTAAGCACACGACGTATCCTTAATAAACACTTCTGACTGAAAAATGATGGGACCATGGACAAGTCATTTAATCTCTCTGGGACCAAGTGTACTCATATGTTAAATGAGTCAAACAATAGCTGCAGTTTCTGCTTCACAGAGTTGTAGGACTCAGATGAGATTCTATATGTGAGGTGTTCTGTAAACTTTAACATGCTAAGTCAACATCTGTTACTGCTGTTACTTAGACTTTCAGTTTTGCAGAAAGAAAAAAAATGCCAATTTGGGTACCCTTTTCACATTGATTTTGAGTTTCAGGAAGGGAAAATACTGAGATAGGTTAGACTTTTAGCTTAATAGTAAAGAGGAAATGATAGTCTCATATCTATTGGCTTTTTGGCATTGATGTGTGTGTGTGTGTCTGTGAGTGTATATATATGTATATATTATATGATATTTGCATATATATATATATAATATGATATTTGCATATCATATCATGATAACCTAGAAAAAGAAATGGCACGGAGTTAGGAAATTTGTCTTTATTTTGTTCTGTGCCACTATGTGAATTGGGATAGAACCAGGGACAGAATTAGTATAGACACTGACATGGGTAAGTTACAACTCATTCTCCCTGGGAGCATTTTCTCTCCATTACTCAAGGGTATTTTGCTCCTTTTCATGGTCCAGAAGACCATCCCTTAGGTTCTTCATGATGCTGTATGATATACATAATGCTTTTCTGCTGCTATGGACTGCCTCTGATAATGCTGCCTGGCTTGATGAACTGTGACCCACAGAGCATCCAGAATCACCAAGAGAATGAGTGGTAAAGTTGGCAGTAGGTTAGACCATTCTCCATTCTCTTTTTCTTTCCCTTTCTACTGAAGTGGGCACTACAGAGTGCTCAGGGCTTGGTCAGATATCAAAAATGCCAAGGTCATTCACTTCATCCCAGGATGTCCCAAATCACCTTGATTTTCACCCTGTCACTAGAGTTCAATGCCTCCGGAAGAGAGAGTAAGGTTGACTACTCTGCCTCACTTAAATCCCATTCGTGTGCAAATCATGACCTGATGATGTCATTGGACCTCTTGGAAAACAAAGATGAATAACAATAACACTTTCTAGAAGCTTCATCTATTATTAACAAAATTCTCTTTTTCTTAGTTATCTCCTTACTTTGTTCTTTCCCTATTCTGATGCTCACTGAAACCTGATTTTCTCTTTAAGCTACCAATATCTTCTGGTACCCTCTCCAAGGCTCTCATTTTCTTATACCCTACAAAATACACAGTCAGAAGGAGTTGTCATATTCCCTCCTTCCTATTTCCACTTTCAGACCCTCTCTTTCAGACTAGCACTCAGTATTCAACTCTGTTCTTTTAAAGTTCATTCCATCCTGTCTAGTCTTCATATTCTTATATATAGGCTTCCAGTTCATGTTCCATCCTCCCCAATAAGTTCCCTAGCAGTCTTCCACTTCATCTAAAGATCTACTCTCTTTAAACACCCAAACCTTCTACTTTCTCAACCCCTTCAAGGTTTCTTTTATTTGTGTGTGTGTGTGTTTTTCTTCTTTGGTGGTGGGGGGGGGGGTGGGGGGGCAGGAAGGAGGCAACCAGAGTTAAGTGACCTGCCCGGATTAACACAGTAAGTATCTAAGGCTGTACTTGAACTCATGCGCTTCTGATTTCAGGGCTGGTACTGTATCTATTGCACCACTTAGGTGGCTCCTGTTTCTCAATTTCCATAGCCTTCATACTTTCTCATGCGCAGTAACCCATACACACCTCTGCTATGCGTGAAATGCAGTCTCTACAAATGTCTCCTTCTAAGAATTGCTAGTCTCCTATCCGATGTTGTCTAACTTCCGATCTCTTGTTCCTCCTTCCACTGCTTGAAAAATCAGATGATATCTATTTTGTGGATATCTATATATGTACAATTCCACAATATAAAATTTCAAGGAAAATCATTTCACAGCATAAATATATATGTATATATATACATATGTCAGCTGAATTTGTCATAGTTGCCATATTTCAATTAACTTCTGAAAAAATCACTCAAGCATTCACTTTATGTTTGAGTTCCTTCATCTTGAAATGAGTCTGCTGCAAAACTACCTCTAATGTTCTGTGATTCTAACTAAATATTAGAAAGACTTACTCTTCTTTCCTTCTTTCTAGTTGCTTTCTCATTTATTTTTTTCTAGGTACCTTTGATTTTTCTTTACAGCTTCCTTTTGATGATTCATCTTGATGTGGCAAGGACTGAAATTTTCAAGGTATTATCCTGACTATCCAGAAAGGCTTCAATAATAACTATGGTCATGAACTACGTCTATGACCCAAGGACAAGATTAAGAGGTATATTATCAGAACATTGGTCAGCAGGTGACAATTATTTTTTTATAGGTACTAATGCAGATCATGCAGTATGCAATGAAAGGGTTGGTAGTAACCTGTTCTAATGATTGCTAAAACTATGGTTCTCTTGAAATACTGAAATAATTCCTTTGGTGTCCACATTACGCTCTTTCTCCTCTTCCCTCAAATGATGTAGAATTTTATTGAACCATAAATGTTTCAATTTATTCTTCTATTTTTTTCTTGATTCTTCTATTCTTGATTTCTTTCATCTTCAATTAAAGCAACTTTTATTATTTAACTTTTATTATATTACTTAATTGCTATAAGGCTCCATTTATTTATCTGTAAAATAAAAATAGCTATACTTGCAGTGAAACATATCACAGGGTAACTGCTAAAAAAGGACTTATTAAATTTTAAAGTGCTGAATAATTAATAACAGTTTGCATACACACATACTCCACAACTATACACACAATATGCACACACTAAACATGCACCTATGTGCACGTTTATGTGTATATATACATGTGTGTTCATGTAATACTGCACTAACACTTGCAAAACACTTCATATATGTTAACTTATTTGATTCCTATAACAGTTTTGTGAGATAGGTGCTATTATTACCCCTACTTTACAGATGAGGAAACTGAGGCATAGAAATATTTAAAGTGATTTGCCCAAGGTCACAGAGCTAGTAAGTGTCTGAGGAAGGTTTCAAAATCAGGTTCTCCTGCCTCCAAATCATGAATTCTATAGGTTGTACTCCTTGGTTTCATCATTGAAAAGAAAAAAAATCAGTTATTAAGTACATTTATTGGAGAGTGCAACTCACATTTACATATGGATTGTAATGTAGTTTTATTATTTAAGTCTTTGCTTTAAAATGTTAGGTTCAACGGTGTATTTTTCCTGTTTGAAAAGTAACTTGTCTGCTTAAAAAAATCAAGGTGAGATGGAAAGCTGCTACTGACTTTTATTTCTTCATTAGTGCCATATTCTATGTCTAAAGGTATTTGTGGTAAGCACCTGAACCTCAGTCCTTTATCTCTCAGTGTGTTCTCATCCTCAGTGAATTATTCAGTCAACAGAAGATTCTGACATGTGGAATAGAAGTAATGGTGAGGTCCCTGGGGCATCTCTTAGTCCCCTGAGACTCCATGAGCACCTCTTCTGCAAGCAGAATTGTGTTAGAAGTTGTCTCTTTGTGCCATGAAATTATTCACCTTTAGAGATTGATATTGTAGATAGAAGAAATAAAACATGACTGTAATTAAGAAGTCAAATTTTAGAGCAATGCAAGGGAAAATGTAGAATGGTATTCAGGCAAACTGAATTCAGAATTATTTGCACCAAGTGTTCTAAATAAGTAATTTCTTCAATATATTAAGGAGAAATCATTTTTGATTATACAAATACAGTCTTGCTTTCAAATGAGTGCAGTGCCCAATACATCAGATGCCAAAAAAGCATTTGAAAGAGTAGGTTGGAAATAATTCTTTCCAGTGCCACATAAATTTTCTTCGAGTTAATCTCTAAAAAGAAGGGAAAAAAGTCTCTAGTCAGGCAAGGATAGAAGCATTAACAACGGAAAGGTCAGTGCATAATGGTTCAGGGGAGAACAAAGGACCAAAGTGCCACATTGATGAAATTATATGAGCAAAAAGTTATATGGCAATATTAGCCAATCAACTCTTTAATTTAAGACCTGTAACTACCTACTTAGACCCATCTATAATATGTTACATCACAGAAATGCCAACAGGTATGTTCTTGGGGGAGGGAAATGGAGTTCAAATCATGGAAACTTGGTCCTGAGATTCTCTCTGTCTGTTACTCTCTTTCCCACTGATGATCACACAAACTTAATTACTGAGGAGGAATGAAGATCAAGTAATAACCTTAGGGAAAGAAAAGACCAAGCAATTCTACTTAGTCAGGTGTGTTACCCTGGAAAATTAGAGCAAAAGAATAAAATGAGAAACTCAGGCAGTATATTGAGTCCTGAGTGAGGTCTTCGTTATTTCTGTATGAAGTGTTATGAATTCCCAGCATGCCAATTCTAGTGATATTCAAATTTAAGTACTAAAACACAACCCAAAGCCAAATTAAAATGTTTGGCTTTTATGGTATTGTCTGGGTCACAGCTCCTCTCCATTAGCACAGATAATCAAGGGTTGACTCTACAAAGGAATTACTTGCTCAGAATATATGCAATCATTATTAAATGACTGTGTCTTCAGAAAAAAGAATTGAGACAAAGAATTTCTAAACACTTTGGTTTCTCAATCAGATAAAGGAAAGTAAAGCATCTGGATAACTAAACTATTGTTTGCCAGAGATCAGTTGGTCATGGGTTTAGAGCTGCAAGGGACCTTAAATGTAATTGAATTCATCCCCCTTATTTGATGGATGTAGAATTAGAGGTACAAAGAAATATAATAACTTGTTTAGGTTTTCACAGTTACAAGGTGTCAGACAAAGGATTTGCCTAGGTCTTCCTAACTCCAAGTCTAGCTTTCTTATGAACCATACCATGCTCCCTCTGGAGGACCCTTCTAGCTAGAAGATGGAATGAAAATCTCTTAATGAGAATCTCATACTACGTGGTGCTTATAAGTATTCATGATCATCATCTTAAGTAGGTGTGAAAATTTCATATCCATTTGGTTTGCTTCTATTAAGACAGAAAGAAGAGGAAGAATTCTATAGCCCTTTCTTTTCCTTCTCTTGTTGGTGTTCTGGTCACTTAAGCAGCTAAAAAAGAAATCACCATAATTATTCTATGGTAGACACTCTTAAAGTTATTCTGAAATGGCCTAACCTTCCTCCCCATCCTGTGCCATGCCCTCTTTCCTTGATACTTTCAGCATTATGGAATTTGACATGCCCTGGGGATAGGGGCATCCGATTACAGTGCTATGGTTACTAGTTGTGTATGATGGCAACATTTAATTGGAGGAGTTGGGGTGAGATGCAGAGAAGGACAGAATGACTCCACGAAACTGACATAAAGTCAGGTAAGGATACTTTATATGTTTAATTGTTTTTTAATACTTGTCTTCCTAAGGCTTATGTGAACTGATGCAAAGGGAAATAAACAGAACCGGAAGAAACACAGGTGATCAACTTTGAAAGACTTAACTCTTCTGATCAGTACAATAATCCTTGACAATTCCAAAGGACTCATGGTGAAAAATACCATCCATCCACAGAGAAGCAATGAACTTTGAGTAAATATCAAAGTAACTCACTCTCTTGATTTGCTTTTTAATAACATGAATAATATGGAAATAAATTTTATATAACTTTGCATAAATAACATTCATCCTATTGTTTGCCTTCTCAATGGACCATAGAAGGGATGGAAGGAGAGAGATAATTTGGAACTTGAAATTAAAAAAAAATTGTTAAAGAAAAAAAACAATGGAAAGAATTTTAAAAAGTATCTTCTTCAGTACATGAGAGCTACAAAGATAACCAATTCAATTAAATAAACATTTATTAAATGGTTATTGTTTGCAATGGAAAGACATTCTTTCCAAATCTTTCTAGAGCTTCATAAATTCTCCATTATCTATTTGATTTTGTGAAACATCCAAAAAAATGTTTGTAATGATAAAATTTTTATCCTGTTGAAGTAACAATGAAACAATTCCTTTCTTTCAGTAGAGAAGTGGAAGATGATGGGAGCAGAATGTTGCATACCCTGATGAATTATGTCACTTTGTGGATCATTTTTGTTAAAATGTTTTTCTTGGTTATGAGGAAGGGTTATATAAATAGGAAAGCAAATTATAAGGTGTCTAGAGTATAAAACAAAAGAGTATTAACACTTATAAAAAAATAAGTGCTGTAAGAATTAAGAACTCCAAGAGCCTAATTGGATTTTCGAAATCCATTTACTTTACGGATTAGGAAACAAATTCTGAGACATTGCTTGTTTTGCCTAAACTCACACAACAAGTGAGTGGCAAAGCAGGAAATTGAATCCTTCCTAAACCCTGGCTTAATGGCCTTGCCAGTATACCACACAGACTTTTAACTTGTAGTTTTATAATTTAATCTTGAGCTTTTATTTTATTACTACAACTGTAAGAACATTCTCAACAAATATAATAACCCAATCTCAATATAAAATCCTGAAGTTCTAACTTTTAAAATTTTAGCTAAGGAAATAATAAATATAAATTTTAACTTAATGATAACTCCACACATGCTTATTCTCTGCCCCATTCTAGATCTGTTGGGATTTTAATAAAGCTTTGTTACTTTAATTTTTATACAGTTTTTATACATCAATTTGCATGTTGTTCTTATTACACTGGCCTTGCTTTGTATGACTTTATATGTCTGCTCATATCTCTCCTCATTTGTCATTTTTATGATATTATAATATCCCTTTCCGTTACTATCCAATTATTTATTCAGCCATTCCAATGACATTTGCAACATATAGAGTTCACATTCTGAGAGAACTAGTTCTATTAAAAAAAAGTTGTTAATCACTATTCTATACCCGTATTTTCTTTTTTTATTCTATATTTTATCCACTTTTTTTCAAAATATATTAGTCATTTCTTTATCTCCTACTCACCATCTCCTCCCACCAAAGAAGATCTTTCTCTTTAGAGCAGTAACATAAAGTTGTTCAGTAAAACCAATGGAACCAGACATAGTGTTTGACAATGCCTTTGACAACGCTCTTTGCCCCACTATATGCACATTTATCTCTTACAACCAGGGCAATCTTCATTGATATGTTCTAATGAATGATTTGATTCAACTTTGTACAGACAGACTTTGTAATAAGAAACTGTAGACCACTCTACAGTTTCAGTTGTAATGAACCGCACAATGTATAGTTGCCCAAGGTTTACTTCTTGTTATTTTTTTGCTTGTTTTACTTTAAAATGCCTCTCTGCTTAAAATTTTTAGGTGAAAAAAATGAAATGAAATGAACATAATAGAGAAAAGTTAAAAATGTTGACATGGTACCTTCACTTTAACCTAATTTCTGCAACAGATGTTACTTTCTTAATCTCAGTAGAGAACAGATTCCACAGCCCAGGAGCGTGCATAATTACAGAACACACTTTCTCCTGTGGTCTCAAAGTTATACTTAGGGCTCACTGAGTACTTTGCAATTCAGACACCTAATGGGTGACTGGGCCATATGGAAATAAAAGATCACTCAAGAGTGCACTATAATGTGTAAGTGGATGCCAGCAGCATTGTCAAATTAAAAATAGAGGCCAATGTGTTGTTTTTTACTGTGAGGAAAGATTAAACTAAACATACAGCAGGGGGAGCAGGGGCATCCTGTACTAGATGAAAAGCTGGCCTTGGAATTAGGAAAATCGAAGTTTAAATCCATCCTCTGACACCGACTGCCTGTGTGACCATGGGCAAGTCATGTGATCCTCAGTGACTCTAAAATAACAGTTTAAAGGCAGTTTTTGTACTAGTTTTACACATTAATGTAAATTCAGTATTTTGTGATATATGTGCATATTCCCCTATTTAGAGAGTATATACAGTCACCAGAGTTGCCAGTGATTTCTTAATTGACTTTTCTCAGCCCTCATTCTTCTTGATGTCTCTGTGGCCTTTGATGCTGTGGACCATTTTCTTCTCTTGGATTCTCTTAATTCTGGGTTTTTGTGACATCGCTTTATTATAGTTCTCTTTCATAGTTTTGTCCCATATACTAGTACTTTCTTTTTAATTTTCAGTTTTCAATATTCACTCCCACAAGATTTGAAATTCCAAATTTTCTCCCCATCTCTCCCTGAACCCACCCCAGGAGAGTGTGTATACCAACAACAATTTTCCCTAATCTACCCTTCTTTCTATCACCCCCCTTCTTCCATTTCCTTCCCCTCTATTTTTCCTATAGGGCAAGATAGATTTCTATACCCCATTGCCTGTACAACTTATTTCCCAGTTGCATGGAAAAACAATTTTTAACATTCATTTTTAAAGCTTTGAGTTCCACATTCTCTCCCTTCTTTCCTCCCCACAGATATTCATTGAGAAAACAAGCAATTTGATGTAGGTCATACATGTGTAGATGTGCAAAACACTTCCATAAAAGTCATGTTGTGAAAGACTAACCATATTTCCATCTATCCTATCCTACTCTCCATTTATTCCATTGTCTCCCTTGACCTGTCCCCCCACAATAGTGTTTGCTTCTGATTAGCTCTTCCTCCAATCTGCTATCCCTTCTTTTATCCTCCCTTTTCTATCCCCTAACCCTCTGCATTCGTGCTGCATTCATATCCAATTGAATGTTTATTATTCCCTCCTTAAATCAAATCTGATTAAAGTAAAGCTGACTTATTCCCTCTCACCTCGCTCCTCTTCCCCTCCATTGTAAAAGCTCTTTCTTACCTACTTTATGTGAGACGCTTTACTAGATTCTACCTCTCTCTTTCTCTTTCTGCCACTACATTCCTCTTAACATGCAATTTTATTTTTTTAGGTATCTTACCTTCATATTCAGCTCACCCTGTGCCCTTTTCACACACACATATACATATACATACCTACACATATGTAATATGCATATATGTACAAGCACACATATACGTGTGTGTGTATCATCTCTAACTAACATAATACTGAGAAAGTTCTCATGAGTTACAAATATCATCTTTCCATGTAGGGATGTAAACAGTTTAAACTTATGAAGTTCCTTATGTCTTCACTTCCCTATTTACTTTTACATGTTTCTCTTGATTCTTGTTTTTGAAAGTCACATTTTCTAGTCAGCTCTGATCTTTTCAACAATAGAGCTAGAAGTTCTATATTTCACTGAAATTCCATTTTTCTCCCTGAAGTATTATATTCAGTTTGCTAGATCAGTTGTTTTTCCAATGAGATATTTCACCTTGTCTTCTATTTTTTCATTCTTTTGGTTTTGTTTTATAATTTCTTGATTTTTTTTTTTGTAGTCATTAGCTTCCATTTGTTCCATTCTAATTTTGAAGGAATTATTTTATTCAGTGAGCTTTTGAACTTCCTCTTCCATTTGGCCAATTCTTCTTTTTAAGGCATTCTTCTCCTCTTTGGCTTTTGGGACTTCTTTTGTCATTTCGGTTAGTCTATTTTTAAAGGTGTTATTTTCTTCAGGATTTTTTTGGATCTCTTTTAGCAAGCTGCTGACTTGATTTTTATGATTTTCTTGCATCACTCTCATTTTCCTTCCCAATTTTTCCCATACTTCTCTTGATCTTCAAAATCCTTTTTGAGGTTTTCCATGGCCTGAGACCATTTCACATTTTTCTTAGAGGCTTTAGATGTAAGAACCTTGACCCTGCTGTCTTCCTCCAGTTACATGCTTTGATCTTCCTCATTATAAGAAACACCTCTTCACCAAGAAAGAAACCTTCTATAGTCTTATTTTTCCCCCTTTTGGTCATTTTCCTAGTCAATTACTTGACTTTTAAGCTCTTTTTTAAAGTGGAGTGTTTACTGCCCCAAGTTGCAGGTGTTTTGTGTAGCTACTTTCATAGATATCTCTAGGGACCTGTAAATTCTCAATTCCTTCAAAGTGGTATGATCAGAGAGGTATTTACTCCTCTCATGTCCTGCACTCTGGTCTGTGAGCAACCAAAAACACTCTTTTCTGTCCTGGAATTGACTAGAATTCCTTCTCTACAGCCACCTTCAGCTCTGCTCTTCCAGTGCTCATCTTTACCCCAGGATCACCACTCAAGGTTGTGACCCAAATCAGTCACTTGATTCCCCCTCCATCTGTAGACCAAGAGCTTTTGAAGCAACTGCCACTGTAGCAATGGCTGCCACCACCCTGGGCCTGGGGCTGGGGCTAGAGCCAGATCATGCTCCCATCTCATCCAGTTGAGATAAACTTCCCACTGACCTTCAAACCTGTCCTTGGTGTTTGTATGTTGAGAAGTCTGGAAACTGCTACAGCTGCCAGTGATTCAGCACCTTGAGGCCTGCTCTAGTTCGATTTGTGCTGGTGTGACCCATGCTATGCTCTGTTTTGGTCTGAATCTGATACAATAGACCCCTCCTGTCAGTCTTCCAGATTGTCTTGGACTAGAAATCTGTTTCACTGTCATTCCATGGCATCTGCTGCTCTAGAATTTGTTTAGAGTCATTTTTGCAGTTATTTTGAGGTTATTATGGGGGAGAGCTCAGTCAACTCCCTATTTCTAATCTGCCATCTTGGCTCTGCCCCCTGCCCCCATGTATTTGTAACTGATAAGACCTTTCTCATTATTAGTATTGTTAGGAGTATTTATAGACAGAGGGCACAGGCATGAGATGGATATGAAGGGATGTCTAAAAAATAAAATTAAAGGATGAGAGAGAATTGTACTGTGATAAAGAGAAAGGGAGACCTAGAATGGGGTTTTGTATCTCACCTAAAACAGGGAAGAAAAAGCTTTTTGCAGTGGAGGGGAAGAAGAGAGAACTAAGGAAGGGTGAATGAACTTTATTCTCATCAGAACTGGTTAAAAGAGAGAATAACTTGCACACATAATTGGGTACAGATATTTATCTTACCATATAGGAAATTAGGAAGGAAGAGGATAAGAGAAAGAAGAGTGACAGAAGAGAGGGTAGATTGAGGGAGGTGGAAATCAGAAGCAAGGCACTTTTTTGAGAAGGGACAATCTGAAAGGAGAGTGAGAATAGAATAAAGGGGTGGGGGATAGGATGGAGGGAAATATAGTTAACAATAATGGTGAAAAAATGCTGCAAGTTTCTCTGATAAAGGCCTCATTTCTGAAACATATAAAGAACTGAGTCAACTTTATGAAAAATAAGAGTCATTCCTCAATTGATAAACGATCAAAACCTATGATCAGTTTTCGGATGAAGTAATCAAAGCTATCCGTAACCATATTTAAAAAAATTCTAACTCGCTATTGATTGGAGAAATGGAAATTAAAACAATTCTGAGGGTCTACTTTATAGATATTAGATAGACTAATGAAATAGAAAAGTAAATGACAAATGTTGGAGGGGATGTAGGAAAAATGAGAAACTAATGTTGTGTTAATGAAATTGTGAACTGATTGAACCATTCTGTAGAGCAATTTGCATCTATGCCCAAAAGGCTATAAAACAATGCATTCTCTTTGGCCTAGAAATACCAGTACTAGGTCTGTATCCCAAAAAGGATAAAAACAAACAGGGAAAGAATATATATGTACAAAAATATTTATAGCTGCTCTTTTCTGGGTGTAAATAATTAGAAGCTGAGGGTATGCCTATAGGTTGGGAAATGGCTGAACAAGTCGGGGTATGTGATCATGATGCAATACTATTGTACTATAAGAAATGATGAACAGGATGCTCTCCGAAAAATCCTGGAAAGACTTGCATGAGCTCATGCAAAGTAAAATGTACTATGTACAAAGTAACAACCACTATGAATGACTTAGCTATTCTCAGCAGTACAACAATCCAAGACAACTCTGAAGGAGTTATGATGAAAATACTGTCCGTTCTCAAAGAAAGAATTGATGGTGTCTGAATGCAACTTGAAGCATCCTTTTTTTTTAACTTTATTTTTCTTGAGATTTTTTTTGTCTATTTTCTTTCACAACGTGACTATTATGGATATTGAATTGATTGACTTCTCAGTGAGGATGGGGGTGGGAGGGAGGAAGGGAGAGAATTGGAAACTCAAAATATATAAAAAAATTTAATGTTAAAATTTGTTTTCACATGTAACTTGGAAGAAATTAAATACTAAATAAAAATACAAACAAATTTTTTATCCTTCCAAGATGTCATCCAGCACTAATGTAATAAGTACATTGATTCACAATCTGGTATTTTTCTCTGCTTTTTAAAGAAATATATTTCATTTAAAGATTCTGAAAATGGCTCTTAGATCTTACAGATTTAGTTTCTTCCTATAATGCACACTGCAATTCATCCATGCTTGCCTGTCCTGTATGACTCTCTATCGTGTCCTTCCATAAGTTTCCTATGTGGGATCCACTCCAAGTTTTGAAGGCCTTCTTTACCTTCTCTTGACAATACCAGGATGCCAATGGAGCAGTCTGGCTGAGCATCTCTTGTCCCTTACCCATCTTCTTCTATAATTATAGAATTTCTTTGATGACACTTATTGCTCCTGTTCTTTGATATTCTTTTTGAGTTATAAGTTGTAGACTTCTCAATGCCAATATGCTTTTCCCCCTTATTCTCTGTGTGATAATCATTTTTGATTCTTTGGAAACTATTGTATGTGATCTGTTGCTGTTATGCAGTAAGGTTGGTAAAATGTTGGCATTTAAAAAACAAGTCTTTGTGTTTATGGCAGCATTAGTCACATTGAAGAATTTTCTTAATTTCATGAAGATGATCCTGTCTGCTTTCTTCCTTATATTTAACTATGATCCCAAACCATTGTCTATCCATATTGACCATGTCAGCTTTATGGAAAAGTTCTTTAAATTATCCATGCAAATGCCTACTATAATTTGAGCAATACACATTCTCCAATCCTTTGATCCTTCATTTGGCATTAATGATCAAATCATACTCTGTGTTATTGTAAAATTTTCTCCCAGAGACTCTCCAGTGTTTTAAGGATTAAGTTAAGCAGCAGAGAACCATCTGCAAATAGGAACATCTGGAGGGCCTTGCCAATCTATAAGGAATGTTTCTTCAACTGGAATTCAACTGTTTTGGATGTTATCCATCACAGTAGTAAGGATAAACCTCCCTCTTTTATGATTTATCTGGCCCCTGTGGTGAGAAGAATGTTAAAGAGGATAGTTTCAGTTTTTATATATTTCAGTCTCTTGAATGATTTTGATTCATAGATGACTTTCACTTCATTGCAAAAAAGAGCCTTTAAGTCAATGTTTTATTCTACTGAAAGAAATGCTTTGCATAATCAAAAAACAATAAGCATAGGAGGATCTTATATTCTTTGCAATTCAGATTCTTCCCCTGGGGTCTGTTTACTTATTTTGTTAATAATTTGATAATTATATTTTAATACAATGGCTTCCTTGTAATACCATTTTATTCATTTAGTGTAATACTACCTTGTGTATACATTTTACACATTTAAAACTTTATTAAAAAAGGGATCCGTGGGCTTCACCAGACTGTCAAAGAATCCATGATGAAAAAAAGTTTAAAAACTCTTATTCTACATCTTTTGGTCAGTTCTGAACAAGTAAAGATGTGGTACACCGTTCATTTTTCTTGTAAAACCTGCCTATTCCCTTCTATTAACCTCAGAAGGGATTTTCTTAATTTCTCTATAGATAACTCATAAAAATTTTGTGCAAATGAGAATAGATCAGTAGTTATTGACATTCTCTCCATAATCTTTTGTTGATATTAATTATGTCTGAGAATTTTTCCACACCTTTAGTATCCTCCCTTCCTTCGGATACTTTATATACAGATCCTTCAGTGCATTCATAAGCACAGATTTCCTCTCTACACATTTAGTTCAGTTTTGCTTCTTTTCTAGTCTTTTCCCCACTCTGGTGACATTTCTAGCTCCCCTGTAGGCATATGTTGTCATGTGTGGTGGCTTCATTGTCCTTGATGAATAGAACAGTTTGTAAATAACACATATTTGTAGATCATTTTCCCTTGTTTGCCTTCCATCTGTATTAGTAAATTCCTTTGAGATGTCCTGCCATATTTTCCTTGTTTTGACCTTATACTTCTTGTCTCTGCTTTATTATATTATATAGTTCATAATCATGCATTATCATTCTTTGTAGGATTTTATCAATGCTCATATTCGAACCCAGTATTGCCAATGGCAAACATTATGGTCCATATGGCAAATAATCCAGATATTTCTGACAGCAGTATTTTTTGACTCTTTTGTTCCATGAAAATATTCCAATTACAGCATATTTTGTTGGTTTGAATTTTCATGTTTTGAGATCTATATTATTAAAATAGGGAATTGTCATCTGTCAGCCCATGAATTGCTATGAGGTTTTGATATATAATTCTAAGCATCTGGTCATGTCTTGCTATAGTTTCAAACCTTGCAATCATATGTTTCACAGTTCCTACATTTCCTTATGTAATCTTCACTGATGACTAATTTGGGACTCTTTAAGGATAATTCTTCAGTAATTTCTATTGTCTTTTCACAAATGATTTTATCATGTGTTTAATTTTTCTCCATCTTATAAATTGTTGACTGAGTTCCCATCAGGGTTACCCATGGAGGACCTTCTCATTCTACTCTTGAATTTTAGCTATATAAAAGCAAAGTTATTTTTGGTTACATTTGAAAAACCCAATAATACATACCTGTTGTCAGTCTTTACCATAACCCAATAAAGTGGTGTCTACATATTACAAAAGTATTTCTACAGTTTTTTAACCTTTTAATCTTGTGCTATGAGAAAATTTTTCAGTCTGCTTCCTCTTTTTCTATAGCTGCCTGAGTGTGATGAGTCCTATGTTTCATTAATATCATATAAGGTTTTGGGAGATATTTTCCAAATCTATTATAGTAAAAGTTCTGAAATTGTAATAATGTCCTTTTTCAATTACTTTAAATATTTCTCCTATGAGCTTTTAAAAAATTTGTTTTTTATTATTATTGCAATAATAATAACAAATAGCTAATTATATAACATCCCCTATGTGCCAGGTACTGTGTTGAGTGTTTTATAGATGTTATCTCATTTGTTACTCATAACCACCTTGGATATTAGATGCTATTATTATCCCAATTTTACAGATGGAGAAAGTGAGGCAAACAGAGGTTTGTTCAGTCATATAGCTAGTAAGCTTTAGAACAAGCTTGAGTTCAACTCCTATTTTTGGGATATCCTTATTCTAGGACACTGATCAAGGAACTTAACCTCTTTAACACAATAAATTTTAAAGAATGTGAGGAAATTTGCATTAGTAGAAGGAATTTCCTCACCTTGTATTTCCTCATATGAATGAAATCACAGGTCATTCATTTTTCTATCCTTATAGTCATTAATAAGGGATCTATTGTCTATTAGTTAATAAAGACTGGTAAACTTCTAATGAAGAATCCTAATAACAGAATCATATCTTTATTGATATTTAGCTGGTGTGAAATTTTTGCACCCTACGATGATGTGCAGTTGCATAGTTTCTATGGGATTTTCCATAAAGTGACATTGATCGCTAAATTCAAACTCCTTGAGGATAAACTTGACCAAATTTCTGACAAATAATGACCTAGTCCTGGATTGTTCATATAAATACCTTTGTTTCCCCAAATAAATCTGTATGACTCAGCTCTTTGTCAAATGCTTTTTGTCCATGTTTTCAGGTAAGTTTTTGAAGTTGTCATATATGGAGGACTTTTTGGAATGCTACTTGAATTTTCACCTTCTTTAAGCTCCCTGTGGAGGTAAACCATAATCAGTTGTACTGGACAAATCGAGTGCTGTATTCCTCTTGTCACCTTTTGCTTTTCCTGTGTGAAGTTGTCTACTTATTTCAAGTATATTTGTATAAGATTTCAACTTGTTTATGAGGTACTGTGACAAACTCCACCATTCATTTTTTTTTCCTTTTTCATAAGGGAGAATTAATTTTCTAATAGATCCTTTAGAGTTATGGACCTTGTCCTACTTTTTCATACAAGTTTTAATTAGAATGGATGATTTCCAGATTTGTCGTGGTCTGTTTTGCAATTCCAAAGGTGTACATAAGACATGTATTATGTAGCTGTTAATTGCTTTCATCATGTTATTCCTATTGAGTTCTTATTTCATGCTGCTAGAAAGTCTCAATATATTGTGTTTGGCAAGTCTTCTTTTTGATTTGTTTATGCTTGATTCATCTTGCTTAGAAGAGACCAAGGTACTTATAGATATTACCTTCATCTTCTATTTAATGTGACCTCCAGAGCAAAACTCCAAAGCTTTAAAAGTATCTATAGCTTTCTAGTATAAGTGAATACATTTAAACTTATCAGGTCCAAATGATATTTTGATATTTAAGAAATATCGTATGGAATGAAAGCAAAGTTTAAGGTACTTTTCAGTGGATCCATATAACCTGATGTAATCCATGTACATCAACTGATTAACAGAATCCTTTGGTTTATTGCATCTTTTGTTTGGAAGCCATGATATGATGATGGACTGGAGGTTAGGCAGACTCGTAATGGGCTTAAACTTTCTCCCTGAAAAATGTATTTTTATGTCTACTGCTGGTGCCATATTTCAAAGAGAAATGTTTCCCCTACAGAAAAGAATCAGCTTTATTATTACTCGTAACATACTTGGGCCTACTTTATGTGTTTGAAGAACTTAAGTCATGAGTACAGAATTGAGTCAATGGCTTTAAAACAATTGGTAAAGGCTGCATAAATGTCATCACACTCTCATGTGGTTTGCTTTTTCACTACTGATTTGACAGGTTTCTCTTTATAATTCAGGGGCTTTTTGGCACTCAGCAAATATCTTTATATCTTATTTTCTTGGTAGTGTTAATGGCGATTTTTTTTTTCTCTCAGTGTACAAACTGACAGTGCTTTGTATGGACTGCATGAAGATGTAATTGTCCCCTCTTCATAAGAGTTAATGAAGTTCTCACATGTCGTTCCTCTTGTTAAGAAAGGTGGGAATAATCTTTTGTCTTAGAGGGAACTGGTAAAGCAATTATTTTTTTCTAATAATCCCTGAGCCACTATGAGGTATTTAAGCCTATAATCAAGAGTCATATGTGGTATCTTTTCTTTTCAGAGCAGTTAGCAATTTAGTTACCTCTCTTGATATAACCATTCTGTTATTCATTATCTTAATGGTGTATAAGCCTTCTTTTTCTCATTTGATTTACCTGGCAATTTAATTATTTAATTATTCTTGCAACTACATATACATCTCCAATTTTTTTTTTTTTTTACATATTCTCTCAGGGATTCTCTCTCAGGTATGAATTCTTTGCTTCTTCAAACTTTGTAGTAAAATTTTCAATTTATGAAGCATAATTTGTTTTGTTCTTTGTGTAGTTTTGACTTCTCTTATTGCTTTAAACTTTTTGACTTTCAATTTCAATTGCTGATTAAGAGGAGCAAAGTTTCAGTTATTTTTTTATTATTCTTTTTCATGTGTTTCTTTGCCTTTAATTAGGAAAGATGATTTTAAGTTTTCTATGCCTATATGAAGTCAACATTAATGTGATTCCTGTGACTTCCCATCAGTCTTCATCTTTCTCTAATCAATTCTGTCATGGTGTTTTCGATGCTTATCTTTCATATTTCTTTTTGTTAGCTTCTCTTCTCCTTTGCTTACCATAACAGTAACTGTGACATATTGTTGTCTGATGGTCCTGAAATATTTTTACATTGGGAGAATTTATTTATTGGCAATGAGCATACCAGATACCAGCTTCTAAAAAATAATCTTATTAGGTATATTTGATTTGCTAATTTGATTTCTGACATCAGAATGAAAAAAAGAGGAAGAAGCTTTCATAATTCCTGTCTAAGTATTTCTATCTCCTTTTCAAAATCATTTGAAACATCACTGTTATTTTTGTTATATGTTTCATTATTAAGTATAATTTCTAGAATTTGTATTACAAATATAGATTTTTATAGTATAGGTAAATTTTCCCATTTCTGATTTTAGAAAAATCTTCATTTCAATCATTTTTGTCGAATTTAGGCTTAGGGAAGAAAAAGTTTTTGTCACTGTTGTTATTGTCAAACCATTCTCTTGTTTTCAGACAAAGACCCATTATTGTGTTATATGGAGCTGGATAAATAGCTGACAAGCAACGTGAAACTCTTGCCTGTGCCTGATGGGGTTTCTTTCCAATGTGTCATGATTCAGGTAGCTAGGTGGTATAGTGGATAGAAGCTTAAAACTGGAAGATCTGAATTCAAATTCTGCGTAAGTAGATGCTAAGTATACGATACTATCATTCTCTTTTTCCTCATCTGTAAAATAAGGGTAAACCAGGATTTTCCTCCTAGAGTTGTTGCAAAGTGAAAATGAGATAATATTTGTAAAGTGCTTTGCCAACTCTGAAACACTAAATAAATAGTAGCTATGAAAGTCTTCATTTTTCAGTTCCGATTCCTATGTCTTCCTAGTTTTCTTGCTTTTGTGGTCAACATCATCATCACGGATCATTCGCATAAGGTAAAATATTGTTATTTTTGTTTGGGGAGGAATACCACTTCCTTTGACATCCTATGCATAAAACTTATAATGATAATACTTTCCAGTAAACCCAGCCTTAAAACATTTGACAGTCTCCTTATTTCTTCATAAGGGCAGTTCATTTTGCCAGCTCAGGGGTGAATCCAATCAGTGATATCAATAGAAGCCTATTTGTCTACGTTTCAGAGTTTTTTCAAGAAATTATCTCTTGGGGCGCAATGAGTCCTGCTGGAATTACATTGCTTTGCTATTGATAACCTTTCTCTCCTCCACACCTGGGAAGCTAGGTGATACATTTGATAGACCTCTGGGTCTAGAGTGAGGAAGATCTGGGTTCAAATCTGACTTTAGATACTTATCAGCTGTGTGACCTTGGGCAATTTAACCACTGTCTGCCTCAGTTTCCTCAAATGTAAAAAAGGGATAATAATATCACCTACTCCCCAGGGTTGTTGTGAGAATCAAATAAATAGTATTAGGAAAACAATCCCATAGTAGTGCTTCCTATGACATATAGGAAGTACTATATAAATAATTGTTTACTTCATTGCTTTCATCTTTACAAATGTGGATGTTGGGATAAGCTTGTTATTATTATCATCATTACTATGGTTCTTGCTCTTTTTGTTTGGATTCTATCACGTACTAACTAAACTCCAAGATGAAAGGGATCAATTTAGGTTATGAGAATTCCAACTTTGGAAGAAGAAACAAACACCATCAAATACCCATAGTGTTTTAGGTAGGTAACTCACGAAGCCAAGCTAGTGTTGGTTATATATCTTCCAGAATACAGGTCAAATAGGCACATCCTTGTCCTCCACATCCTCTGCTGTCAGGATGGAGAGTACAGTAATCAAGCAGCTCTACCGGGCCAGTGATAATTTTAGAATCCTTTCCAGATGTCCATATTAATAAAGAGGAGCACAGGAAGACCAGCTGTGATCAGCAAAGTTATTCTATCCTAGTACTTTTTAATCTCTTCTTCCAGCTACAACTGCTTCTGGCATTTCATGACCTAGTGGTAGACAGGCTTTGCAAAGCAATGTGAGTAAATAGTCAAGCAATCCTCTTTTTAAATCCCTCTTTAACATTAAAGAAGGGATCCAGGGGCATAGACATTATTCCAGAAAAGTGGTTATTATCTCATCTCATTCAATCAAGAAACAAATATTTATTAAATATATATCATTAAATTCAACAAACATTTACTAAGCAACTATCATACAAAGTAGTTAGAGACAGCTTAGTATAAAGGTCTGGCCTTGGTGTCAAGAAGACTTTGGTTAATATCCTGCCTTACGCATACTAGCTATATGATCTTGTGTAATTCACTTAGTAACAATATTAATAGCAGTAATATATTATCATATAATAATAATAATAAAACCTAGCATTTATATGCTGCATATATGGCTATAAATGGTTACTCCATTTGAGCATCAAGATGGACCTGGAATGTATGTGCTATTATTATTTTAATTTTACAGATGAGGAAACTGAGGATGGGAGACTTCAAGTGGTTTGCCCAGATTTCCATGGAAAATAAGATTCTGAGACAAGACTGGCACTCAGGTATTTCTAGCTTCATTCCCAGCACTCAATCTGCTACTTCAGTCTCTCAGTGTTGCCAGAGCACCCTCTTTAAATACAAAACCAAAAGAACAAAAGTATGAGATAACAGCAAGGACCTCATTAGTGCAAACAATGAATACTCATTAAGTGACCACGTTATTTTAAATTTCACTAAATATTTCCTTTAGCCTAGATCCAGTGACCCTATTTTATACATAATTATAACTTCAAAAGATACAATTTCAAATAATTTGACAACTTTATTAAATTCATTATGCATACTAATTAGGACTTAAATATAGTGGGAAAAGAGTCAGTCTTGGACTTAAAAATACCTGAATTCAAATCCTTTGCCTGGCACATGTTAGCTGCATTCCCAGGAGTAAGTCACTCCAACTGTTAGCATCCCAGGCAGTTTCTCTTAGTCTGCAAGTTACAGAGAAGTTATTGATTTGCTTTGATCCAAGAAATTTCAATATTGAATCTTCCCCATACCAATGAAATCACTAGAAATATAAAAAATATATATGCTTGTTCATAAATATGTTATGGAATCTAATTGGAGAAAAGATATATTTAGTTATAACTTAAAAGAGCATGAGATAAATGCAGAGAATTGCACACAGAAAGGTAGATCTGGAAGAACTCAAGGTCATCAAGTCTGACCTATTAACTTAATTGGAATTAACATGTTTAGCAACTGATCATTCAATTTCTATTTGAAAATATACAATGATCAGTTCCCTCTATTCCTCTTTTTATTTCACTTTTGATAGTTCAAAATGTTAGAGCTCATATAGATCTGAAACCTGCCACTTTGTGATGCTAGTTGCTATTCCTAGTTCTACCTTCTTGGGTCATATAGTACAAATCTAACCCCTATTCCACATTGACAGCCCTTAAAATACTAGAAGAAAGTTATCATTTCTTCTCTAAATCTTTTCTTCTTTAGAATAAATGCACAGGTCCCTTAACTGAACTTATTCTCTTACTATCTTGGTTGGAATACTTGAGTAATCTTTCAGATTGTGAAGGCCTTTCTAAAATGTGTTATTCAAAATTTAAAAGAAGACTTCAGATATCCTAGGCTGTCTCCAGTCATCCTGATCTATAACTGGCCACTGGACTCAGATGGCCTCTCTCACTTAAATCAAAGTCTTGCAAGTCATGGCATCATCCTCCTGATGTCAAGGGCTTCTTCAAGAACGAAGGACAAACCTCAACCACAACCAGGCCAGAATAGAGTACTTTAGATGTAGTCTAAGCAGGTTAGAATATAGCACCACTGTCATCTCTCATTCTGAATGGTTCTCCTCCATGAATTCAGCCTGAATATGTATTAGTTCTTTGATCTGACCTGTCAAATATCTAATACATATTAAATGAAAATCTATTAAAATCTCCAGCTTTTTTAACACATATTCTCTTTTTAAATCATATCTCCCCAGACTTGTACTTGTGAAGATGATCTTTTGAACCCAAGCATAAGATCTTCTTTTATCCCTAATGAATATCATCTTTGGCCCTATTGAGGTCTTTTTGGGATCTTAATGATGCCATTTTATGTCTTAGTGCCTATCTGTCCCTGTTTTGTGTCTCCTTCTTATAAACTGTTGAATTTGTCAAAGTCAAGGACAAATGTCCTCCACCATAGACCTCCCTCCACGATTATGTTAGTCCATTCAGTTCTATTCTGTGAGGCCAATGATTCAATGAGTTCCAATTCAACTGACGGTGTTGCTATTTCTCCATCTCATTCATTGAGATATCTTGAGAGTATTTGCCAAATCCAGGTACATGATGTCTTTGACATTTTTTTTAATCTACTAGTCTAAGAACCCTGAAAAAATATAATGAGATTTTTATGATGTAAATTATTCTTGATGAAGGATATAGATTTTGGAAGCTTTGAAATGTCAGGAATAAGTATTTCTATTTTTCCTCTATATTTAGTGGGAAGATGCTGAACATTTGTGAGTTGAGGAATGACCATGTGGGCAGAGGAATGAGTAATCAGGAAGAGCCCATATTGTTTAATGAAAAACAAATCGTGCCAGATTTATTCCATTCTTTTTTGTTTGTTTCATTCTGTATTGGCCAGAGTTGTTAGACTAAGAGATCAAAGGAGTGGCATAGACATTTTATCTCTGGATTATAATATGGCTTTTGGTAAACTCAGACTATTCATATGGACAAGATGGAGAAATAACAGTACAGTTTGGTAAATTTGGAATTTTTGAATAACTGGACATAAACAGTAGTACTGGATGGTGTGCAGCATAGAATGAAAAAAAGGAAAGATTGGATGGGAGATATTAGAAGGGACACTGAAAAGTAGAAATTAGGAGAGAGAGACTGGAGGTAAGAACATCATTTAGAAAACTAGAATGAATTAGGGTGGCATCAAGTATGAGTAGAGAAGAGGAGATAAGTGTGGGAGATAATACCAAAAAGAGACATCCTTGATGCCTAGAAAAATGTAAGACACTATAGATAACTGGACAAAAGCAGAATATAAGATTCCTATCCTGTGGTCCTTTATCAAATCACTAATGAGGCCAATGGAAACAGGCTTTATTTCCATTCAATAGACTGGAAACAGAGTCACAAAGTGACTAAATTATTTAGCACAAAACTTCTGTCATTTTCAGAGTTATTGTTTGTTTGTTAATTTTTCAGTTGGGATCAATTCTTTATGACCCTTTTGGTGGTTTTCTTGACAAAGATGTGGGAGTAGTTTTTCATTTTCTTTTCCAGTTTATTTTTTTCAGATGAGGAAACTGAAAACAGGGTTGATGCACACAGCTAGTAAGTGAGACAGGATTTGAACTTAACAAAAAAGCATCTTCCTGACTCCCGGACTGGTGCTGTATTTACTGCCCCACTTAGTTTCCTTCTTATTTCATAAAGGAGATAAATTTGAGCTTTTTCATGGTACAAAGAATATAGAGGGTATGGTTCTGGGTAAAGGACATTGAATTTAGAGTTAGCTTCCTTGGATCTACATCTTGCCTCTCATTATGTTGGTCATCATTGGTATTTCATTTGAACTCTCTTGGCTTTGTAAAAGTTTGTCCTTCTACAAAATGAAGGGTTTAGATTATATGAGGTCATTTTCAGTTCTAAATCTATCTATCTATCTAATCTATCTATCTAATCTATCTATCTATCTATCTATCTATCTATCTATCTATCTATCTATCTATCCATTCATCCATCCATCCATCCATTTATCTATCTATCTATCTATCTATCTATCTATCTATCTATCTATCTATCTATCTATCTATCTATCTGTGTCGCACATATTTTATAGATGATTGAATTTATAGATAATTAGAATGTCCATCTATAAATATTTACATGCAATTATGCATATATGTGATAATGCTTCTAGGGAACTAAATCTACCAATACATTAGCAATTCATCTACAGATATAGACAATATATACATATATACATAGAAGCATACATATATGTATATATTTAGAGCACAAATACACATATAGCATCTATTACGGGTATACACATCAGTGAAGCAGCATGAAATGTCAGCTAAAAAGCCTGCTGTAGAGTCAGAAAAACCTGAAGTGTCACTTTTAATCTGAAATTACTATGTCACCCTGAGAAAGTTATTTAGCCTCTCAGTACCCCCAGAAAGCTCTCAAAGTCTATTACAAATGAATTGCTGATTTAATATCAGTAAAAAGAATCCCGACACTGGGGTTTCCCATCACTTAAATTCTACACTGGGTGCCCTTTTATAAAAAAGACTGTCAGGTTTTTTGTGTTTGTTTGTTTGTTTCTTGAATGAGATTAATCTCATTGAATGTGTCTCAAAAATATTTTGAACCAGTTTTAATTTCTAGCCAATTTAAAGTGTGTGTAATCACATAGTACTGAGTGACTCAAATCTTAATTGACTGACAAGTCAGTAATTGTGAATACAGTGATAGACTCAAGATATCACCTGACTAATATCTGCAGATTATAGTCAACAGAATACAGGTGGTCTTGACTCTACAGGCTTCTGGTTTCAGTTTATATTCCTCAGGCTTCAGATTTAAGGTAATATGTCAAAAAAAGAGGCACTTATTCTGAACTCTTTCCCAGTGCTTAGCGTTGAAGCCCTTGGAAGGGCTCTCGGTATCTCAGTGAATAGAGTACTGGGCAGGGAGTCAGGAAGACCTGAGTTTAAATCCACCCTCAGATACATACTAGCTGTTTGACCCAGGGCAAGTCACTGAAACTCTCTTTACCTTAGCCTATTGGAAAAGGTAATCATTAACTACTCCAATATCCTTGGCAAGAAAACCCAATGGAGGGGCAGGGCCAAGATGGCAGAGTAGAAAGACAGACCTGCAAAAGTTCTCCCCCCATAGCCCATAAAATACCTGTAAAAAGTGACTCTAAATAAATTCTAGAGCAGAAACCATAAAACAACAGAGTGAAAGATTTCCAGCCTAAGACTTCCTGGAAGGCTAACAGGAAAGTTCTATCACATCAAGCTCAGAGTGGAGCACAGCACAGCCTTGGTTGCAGCACAACCCAGACAGGACCAGAGCAGGCTTCAGGGCACAGAGTCACGGGCAGCAGCTGTGGTTTCCAGGTTTCTCAATCCATAAACACCAAAGATAACTTCAAAGGTCAGTGGGAAAGCTCTTTCATCTGAGAAAAGAATGTGGTCTAATCCAGGCCCCAGGGTGACAGCAACATCCACTTTTGGAACTCTTGGGCTAAAGACCCTGGGGAAATTGAGCAGTTGATTTGGATCTCAGGATCACCTGAGTGGAGGTCTTGGGGTGAGGAGGAGAACAGACAAGGTGGAGCTGGTGGAGGCTCTGGAGAGGGAATCCTACTTCCAGATCTTGGGCAGAAAAGCTTGTGGTTGCTCCATACGAGAACACAGGCCAGGAGAGGAGTAAACTCCTCTCCCTTGATTGTGCCACCTTGGAGGAACTGAGAACTTACAAGTAGATACAAATACCTCAGAGAACAGCAACACAAAACCTCTGAAACCTCGGGTAGTACACCCTCCATTTGACAAAGGACTCAAAAGTCAAGTAACTGACTGGGGAAATGCCCAAAAAAGGGAAAAAAAATAAGACTGTAGAAGTTTACTTTCTTGGTGAGCATATATTTTCTTCCATCGTACCAGATGAGGAGGAACAATGCTTACCATCAGAGGAAGACATAAAAGTCAAGACTTCTGCATCCAAAACCTCCAAAATAGATATGTAATGGTCTCAGGCCATGGAAGAGTTCAAAAAGGATTTTGAAAATCAAGTAAGAGAGGTGGAGGAAAAACTGGGAAAAGAAATGAGAGCAATGCAAGAAAATCACGAAAAGCGACTCAACAGCTTGCTAAAGGAAACCCCCTAAAATACTGAAGAAAATAAATCTTTTAAAAATAGGCTAATTCAAATGGCAAAAGAGGCCCAAAAAGCCAATGAGGAGAAAAGTGCTTTACAAAGCAGAATTAGTCATATGGAAAAGGAGGTTTAAAAGCTCACTGAAGAAAATAATTCTTTAAAAATTAAAATGGAGCAGATAAAAGCTAATGACTTTATGAGAAACAAAGAAATCACAAAACAAAACCAAAAGAATGAAAAAAATAGAAGATAATGTGAAATATCTCATTAGAAAAACAATTGATCTGGAAAATAGATCCAGAAGAGACAATTTAAAAATTACAGGATTGCCTAAAAGCCATGATCAAAAAAAAAAAAAGAGCCTAGACAGCATCTTCCAAGAAATTATCAAGGAAAACTGCTATGATATTCCAGAACCAAAGAGTGTAATACATATTGAAAGAATTCACTGATCATCTCCTAAAAGAGATCTGAAAAAAAAAAGTCCTAGAAATATTGTAACCAAATTCCAGAGTTCCCAGGTCAAGGAGAAAATATTGCAAGCAGCTAGAAAGAAACAATTCAAATACTGTGAAAATACAATCAGAATAACACAAGATCTAGTAGCTTCTACATTAAAGGATCAAACAGCTCAGGATATAATATTCCAGAAGTCAAAGGAACTAGGATTAAAACCAAGAACCACCTACCCAACAAAACTGAGTATAATACTTCAGGGGAAAAGTGGTCATTCAATGAAAGAGAGGACTTTCAAGGATTCTTGATGAAAAGACCAGAACTGAATAGAAAATTCGACTTTCAAACACAAGAATCAAGAGAAACATGAAAAAAAAAATGTAAACAAGAAAGAGAAATCAAAAGGGAGTTACCAAAGTTGAACTGTTTACCTTCCTACATGGAAAGATAATATTTGTAAATCTTGAGACTTTTCTCAGTATTAGGGTAGTTGGAGGGATTATATACACATAGTCAGAAGACACAGGGTGAGTTGAATACGTTGGGATGATATTTAAAAAAGGAAAATTAAGGGGTGAAAGGAACATTTTGGAAGGAGAAAATGAGAAATGGAATGGGGCAAATTACCTTTCATAAAAGGGGCAAGAAAAAGCTTTTTCAATGGAGGAGAAAAGGGAGAGGTGAGAGGGAAAAACTAAAGCTTACTTTCATCACATTTGGCTTAAGAAGGGAATAACATACACACTCAATTTGGTGTGAAAATCTATTTTACATTACAGGAAATTAGAGGAGAAGGGGATAATTAGGGTAGGGGGAAGGCAGAAGGGAAGACAAACGGGAGGAGGGAGTAATTAGAAGTAAGCACTTTAGGGGAGGGACAAGGTCAAAAGAGAGAATAGAGTAAATGGGGGGGGCAGGATAGGATGGAGGGACATAACTATGATGGAAGTCTTTTGCAAAACTATACATATATAGCCTGTACTGAATTGCTTTGCCTTCTCAGTGGTGATGGGTGGGGAGGGAGGAAGGGAGAGAAGTTGGAACTCAAAGTTTTAGGAACAAATGTTCAGAATTGTTTTTGCATGCAACTGGGAAATAAGAAATGCAGATAATGGGGTGTAGAAATCTGTCTTGCCCTACAAGAAAAGAGAGAAGAAGGGGATAAGGGAAGGGAGGGATGTAATAGAAGGAAGGGCAGATTTCGGGAAGGGGTAATTCGAATGCGCGTTGTTTTGGGGTGGGGGAGGGGAGAGATTGAGAGAAAATTTGGAACTCAAAATCTTGTAGAAATGAATGCTGAAAACCAAAAATAAAAAAAGGTTAGTTATCAAAAAAAAGACAATCTAGTGGACATTATGGTACACATGATCACACAGAGTTGGACACAATATAAACCTAGCTGTTACTTGAACTGCAAACTCAGTGGCCATGAGTAGACTTCTGATTATTAGAGTTTGTTTGTACAGAAGATCCTAATTTCAATCCAAAGAAATTAGGAAGGCAACCGTGATGTCTTCTACTCCCAAAATGTATGTACATCACGCAAATAACTCAAGATTTGCCATGTGCTTATATCAGTACATGATATAGCAGACATGATGCAATGAGACCACCATAGCCCTTTTGTCCTTCTGTCTTCACTACATGTAATTTAAACCATCCAAATGGAGACCTTAAAAATGTGTTGTGACTTTCTGGATCTCAAATGACTGACTAAGCTTACTTTGTGTAAACAAGTACTCCAATTCCTGACTCTCAAACCAGTGCTGGGTTAAGCCTGAGTTTTTTAGGCCAGTTGTAAAACCTGTGGAAAGACATTTTCTTTTTAATTGTTGCTGGTCACCACTTGCCTTTGATCTGGAATCCCTCTGACAGCAATATGCTTGTTTACAAATGCCTTTGTGAGTTAAGATAAGAAAACCTTGGGAAAATCCAAGGTATTATGAACACAATAGAGCTGCTGATATTATTTTGACTTCTCCAACTATTCTTGATATCATACTTCCTTTGTTAATTTTTTTAAACATTGGAAGGTTTCCAATTGCATGTAAATTAGCATCACAATCTTATAAACATGTTTCTATTTATTGAATCTCAGGTCAAAGTAATTATACAACAAAGAACAGCAGTTTTCATACTAGAAGGCCTGCGTGCATGCAAATTGGGGCTCTTTGCCAAAGATGTAATGAATACAATCTCAGGTTTCATGAGATGAATCCAAAAATGGGAAAACAAGGAGAGAAATCTTCCTACTCCAGACAGCCCCTTTTTAGATTTCTTTCTCCTTTCCTCCTCTTCTACTTTACATTATCTTGTGCTGCAAGTAAAACAAAGAGAAAAATCTGATATGATAATCCCTTCCCCCCACTCCAAGCATGAGAAGAGAGTATTGAATGAGGTATCAAAAGACCTAGCCTTATGATGCTCTGGATAACTCACTGGATGACAGTTTTTCAATCAGTGAGACAGTAAATGTTGATTAAGTATCGATTATGTACCAGGCACTGTGTTAAACACTGGAAATACCCCAACACACACATAATTCTCTGTGTATGTACAGGTACATGCCATATGTGCATATATATATACACATGTATGTGAAATACATGTTTTTGTATCTATGTTCATACATTCTTTTGTAGTGAATACAGTGCTGAACCTGGAGTTCCCAAGTCTGAATCCCCTCTCAGCTCATTACTGCAAAACCACTGGAAAACTTAACCTCTCTAACCTTCCGTTATTTCACCTCTAAATTAAAAATCATAATGTTTCTGGTACCTACCTTACAGGGTTTTTGTGAAACTCCATTAGATCATGTATAGAAATCAAATCTCAAAAAGCTATATAAATATAAACTTATTATTGATGCTCACTAGCAGTGACTTTAGACAAGGCATTTAATCCCTTTGAGTCCCAATTCTCTCATTTGTAATGTATGTATATTAATCTAGTTTATAAGGATTTTATGAAGAAATTTTATGATATAGAGAGATATCGATGCATATCATTATTGCTGTTCAGTGCTGTTATTTTTGTTATGATTTTTGCTTTTTTTGTTTGACCTGTGATTTCACTGGTACAAGAAATTCCTAGAGAGGAAACTTTCTCTAGCAACACAAATCTGCAATTATTCCACCATTTATTATCTTAGAGGGTTGCCTAGGACACCAAGGAGTTAAGTGATTTTTCCGGGGTAATATAACCTGTACGTGTCAGAGACAGGACAATAACTCAAGTCTTCCTGACTCTGAAGACAACTGTCTAGACATTGTGCTTTGCTGGCCTTCCTCTATTATTCTATGATCGTATTATCTGATATGTGATTGTATATGCTGCCTTCTAAACTTCTACTTCAGTGTCATCTTGCAGCATGGAGGTGGTCTAGGTTTTTAAAGACTGTGCTGACAGAGGACACTTTCTGACAAGTCTTATTAACCTAAAAAGGTTTTGAGTGAGGACTCATTGTAAATCTCTCATTCATGGTCCACTTTACTCAAGTTCAGAGGGTCTCAGCACCAGATGACTGGTAAACAGGTAACGATTTCTTTTAATCTGAGAACAACCTCCCAAGACATGAAAAACTTCTCTTCCACTGTTGGAGTGAGTAATCAGAGATGAAATCATACATTCTTGAGGTATGGCTATATTACATTCTTTAACAGAGAGAGGAAAGAGAGATGTGATTTCAATGATTTTGAGTACACCTATCTGAAGAAACTCTTTCTACCCATATAGATTGTTGCCTTTTCAGCATCTCATCATCTTAGAAGGTTGCCTAGAGAATTAAGAAGTTATGACTTACACAGGATCACATAGTCAGTATGTGATAGAGACAGGACTTGAACTCAGTTTTTATTTTTATTTTTTGGCTTATCTTGGAAGTCAGCTTGCTATGCACTATACCATATTGGTTCTCATATGCTTTAATGGTTGCTATTGTTGTTTCCAGGTCCAATAAAGACCCAGTGCATTTTCCTTATCATGACATGAGTCAACCTTAGTTCTTAAGACTGTACCACCAACCACTATGAAGCTGAAACTTACTAGAAAAAGCTTCCATCATAGATCCTGTAATAGACTACATATGTAGTTCTACAAGGACCACATTAATTAGAGACTCGCCATAAGGAGACAGCACACTTGGTTATTACTTTGGACACAATGACCTGTGGCATGGGTTTATGAGTCAATATTCAAACTGATCTATGATCATATCAATGTACTCCTTCAAAAGATGCAGATGACAACCTACCCATCCTGTCTATCCTGTGCAATCCTTGACAAAATCTTCCCATAAATTCACCACCAGGGATAAACCATGGTTAGGGATATCCTATCATTTTACTCCTTTATGTCTTTGAAAAATAAATGGAGAAAATGAATTATTAACTGTTAATTGTTAATCCTTCCCTGCCTCCACTGGACTGTCCAATCTTCTTTTCCAGTTACACATTTCTTTGTTGAGATACTTGTCTTCTGTTTACCTTCAGAGTTTCTTGCTTGTAATATATAAATGTTCATTTATTTATTCATTAAATATTTTTGAACACCTGCTGAACGAGTACCAGATAGTGTATACAATTATACTACATGCCAAAAAATCTCCTCCACACAGAATCATGTGAAGTACAGCTTTCTGAAAATAATTGTTCCAAACCATAACATAGGTATGGTCTCTACCACTAGTGTCACAATTCTATACACTGAGAGTGAATAAAATAACTCAATTCTGAAGCTCATATTTCCTCACCATCAGTTGGATATCTAGGGAAACTCATGTTGATTCTCCAATTCTCTAGTTTATCTTCCACAGAAAGAGAACAAAGAATAAGGATGTATTTCAAGTATGGTGAAGAACAGTCATTTACTTCAGTGTTTACTTATTTATACACAAATTCTCTACAACTTATCGCTTTTCACCATAGCATACTCAGTGAGGTAGCCTTTCTACCCAAAGCGGGTGTTCAGTGTTGTTGCTGAATGGCTAACTAATGGCAACTATTAGGTTTGGAGATAATGGCTCCTAGGACCTAGATGATCTTAGATCTAAAGTGGATTTTTCAAGCTAGAAATCTGTCTCAGTGAAAATGTTGCAAACATCTCTTCTCACTTTCTAAAAAAGCTGGCAAGTGTTTCTTCTCACTTTTAACTTTGGAATTTCTAGTTTCACTAATTTGTTTCTTGTTTTTCCTTTCAAACTGGATGGAGATTTGCATATTCAAACTATATTGAGATTCTGCAATTTATCCATGCTGTATCTCAATCCTGAGTATATTATATTATATTTTTTTCAGAGATGAGGAGAAGGAATATTCATGGAATATTCTCCTAAACAGAGTCAGCTGTGAAATGATTATTCAAATGTATATTATCCCAGTGGTGTATTACCCAGCAGTCATTTGTTTTTCCCAAGCCAATCATTTGCCAACTCTTAGCATATTTTTGTTTTTTGATCTTCTGAGAGCCTCATGTTGAATGCTACTACTTTTGTGGAAGGCACATTGGCATAGTGGATAGAGATCTGGTCTTATAGTTAGAAAAACCTAGATCTGACACAAAATATCTGTGTGACTCTTGGCAAGTCACTCAATTTCTCAGGAGTCTAGACAATTCTGTGAGACCATAAATTGTGGAGAAGTGCTAGTCTGCATTAGTCCTGGAGTTTTTTCACTTGGGAATTCTGTATACCAAATGAAATCAGAAGTCCAGTCTTGAACATATCCCTACTGATCAATATACTTTCTGCCTAAAGCTGGAGTAACAAGCAGAGAAGATAGTGCTCCTTAAAAAGGAACTGAAGGGGGTGTTCAGGAGCAGCTAGTGACACAATAGATCAAGGACTGGTTCCGGAGTCAGAAAGACCTGAGTTCAAAATCTGCCTCAGACACTTATTAGCTACATGACCCCAGGCAAGTCACTTAATCTCTGTCTAACTCAGTTTCCTCTTCTGTAAAATCTCCCACTTCCTAAGGTTGTTTTGAAGAACAAATAATATAATATTTGTGAAACATTTAGCACAGTGCCTGTCACACAGCAGATAGTAAAATGTTTGTTTCTTTCTTTCCAGATTTTCTCATATTTTTGGTGTAGTAGGTAGAGGGCCAGCCTTGATCAATACTTGGCTCTAACACATACGAGCTATGTGATCACGGAGGTGTCACAATTTTCCACAGTCTCAGACAAATGGCTAATACTGTTCAAAATGAGTTCCTGATTTGCATTGGTGGAGGGCCCTCCCCATCAAGAATTTCCTAAACTGATGATGAGATCAGACTTACTAAATAAATGAAAGGAAAAATAAAAGCTGACACACAGTAGAAAAGGTGAAATATTGAAGGAATATGAGAAGAAATTGGGATGATAACCTCTGAGTTATGATAATTATGCTGATTTGGGGTAGATATAGGAGGTAGTGAACTGAGAGTCAAAATTAAGAGGGGTTCCTATATAATTTTTTTTAAAAAAATCTATGCTATACAATTTATAATCTGTGTGGCTAATTATAGTTCCTGGGTATATTTAAGTGGAGGAAAGTAGTGCCATTAACAACACCTTTAAAAGACAGGGTGCATTTGTTTTTGTTTGGGTTTTTTTTTTTTTTGTCTTTTGTTTTTGTCAGAGAAATTTCCACATCAGCTTAGAAGCATGGTGGTGATGGGAAACCAGAAACTAGCAGCTGGTAGAATTAATATGTAAAGCATTAAGTTTTCATGAAATGTTTGGGCTTTATTTGTGGATAATTAACATGAAATCTTCAGTGGGCATGACTCTTTTCTCAAATACCGCTAGCTTTATCACTTAATATTCATAATAAATATGCTGCAGTATGGAAATAGTCTCTCTGGAGGGCAGCAAGAAAATTAAACCACCAATCTAAGCTATCCAGGTCTGCAGCATAGCTCGTACCCTTCAGCAATCAGGGTTCAGTAAGCATGGAGGCTGACACGCTGAACCTCAAGTAATAACACCAGCACTCCCAGGGAGCAAATAGGTCAGGAGTGCTGGCTACATCTTGGAGCCCAGCCTATGCTGGGCACATGATCCTGTACTTTCTCAGATCTTGCCTCAGGTTCCAACACCTGTCTTCAGACTCTAGGGTTCTTCAATAATGTTAACCTTTCCTCCTGCTCATTTTTCCTCATCTGAGGAGCTGCCTGTGACTCCATGCATATTTCCTTCTGTTATATAGCCTGTCTCTCTGGTTGAAGCTTAATACCTGTCCAGGGTGAATAAGATCATGCCTATTAGTAAGGCAAGTATTTTTCACTCTCTCTTTTTAATTTTCTTTTCCTTCTCTTTTGTCCTGAGTCTAAAAAAAATCACTGAACATAAGCCTTCCCATATACATAGCAGAACATAAAAAGCAGACTGTTCAAGGACCTACAATTCTCTGTTACATAGAGCTGGCTTTTCTTTTTAAGCATATACAATCTGTAGTTCTCAATGCTATCCTAAAGCAAGTATTTTTTCATTTCTTTTGTTTAAAATTTTCTTTTTTTATTCTGCATTTAACTAACACCAAATAAAATGGATCTTCCCATTTATATGGAAGAGAAAAAGTCAATTCTACATGAAATTACAAATCTCTATTATGACCTGTAGCTTTAAAAGGCATCCTACCACAAGTATTTTTCATGGCATCTGATTTTAACAATTGTTCTGGAGGAATGAAGAAATAAGTAAGCAAAGGAAGTTAGTTTTCTTTAATAGAATTGGGGGAAGGGGATAATAAGGTGAAAGAGGTGGAGGAGACTAACTGTAACAGCAAAGCAAAGTCCCAGGAGTTTTGTGCTTTGTATCTGGGAACAAACTAAAGTTTAAGGAACTGATTTATTTATGTTTATTTGGTTTCTTTGCAATATAACCTAAAAGCTCTTAGTGGAGACCATTTGTCTCGGTTATGGATAGATACAGCTGTTACAATTTACAGCTGAAGCAGGAGAAGCGAGGAGAGGACTGCAAATGCAATTCTCAGTTGATGAAAATAGCAATGCTCACAATAGGCTTGGAAAGAGTTTGCTTTTCCTCTATAGATTAGCTTTAAGAAAGGTCGATTAAGCCTCTAGCAGCAGATCTGGATCTAAGTTTGCAAAGGTACAAGAAGAATTAGCCTGAGCATCTTAGGTTCCCTTTCCAAGCATTTTTGCCAATTGAAATGGGTAATTGTCTTTTAGTCATAAAGCAAGCCAGACTATTTGGGGAGGACAACTAATTCGTTATTATGACTTTCTTACCATTTGTTGAATTCCCATTGTGCTGATGACCCAGAAGAAGACAAAAAACTACGACTGCGTGCTAAGGGCTAACAATTTAAGTAGGAAAATGTGTATTTAGAATCATTCTCTGGATTAGTATGGGGAAGGAGGAAAGGGTAAGAAGGGATGTTTGGACAATAGGTGAGCTCCCAGAACAGGCATGTGGTTCTCCAAATTCAAATGCCATGAGCAATACGCTCCTAGCTCAAGAATAACCGAATATTGAGACATGCAGCACCCTGTCATTGTTGCTTTGATTTTGCAGCAAGCTTCACCTGCAACTTTCACATATTGTATTCTTTACAAAAGTAGTTAGCTTCGTTTTGGCAGTTGTTGATTCACATCTGCCTTCAATGGAGACAATGGAGGAAAGTTGTAAGGGGAGAAGGGGCGAGTGATCATCCTTGTTCTAGCGAAATTCTTAACTTGGGGGCTATAAATTTTCTTATTATTTAAAAATAATTGTATTTTGTATAATTACTTTTCTTCACAATTATGCATATGTATATAATTATTTTTGACAATACTCTGAGAAGGATTAATTAATCTTCACCAGTCTGCCAAAGAGGTGATGCAAAAAAATGGTTCAGAATGCCTGCTGTGGTCAGAGTGAGGTGTTTTTCTGTTTTGTGTTCCCTAGCTGGGATGTAGATGTTCTAATTCTGGACTTGCCTAGCCAATGTTTTCAAAAGGGAAAACTAATTCATTACTAACTGTAAGATAAATAGATCTCCATCAGAATTTTGCTCCTATATGTTCCTGCAAAAAATATAAGTAGGCATAAGAAAGAAGTTGAAAAAGAAGCACAGACAAGCAGGATAGTTAAAAAAGTAACGTGAAATTCATTCTATACTTTTAAAAGAAGTTTTAATATGAACAGACACTGACGCTTTCATATATGATCATTTTTTTCGGTGCTCTGCTATACAAATGGAAATGCCCTTTTTTGGTGTTTAAGTTCAGAATTAGAAAAAAAGCTGACTTTTTTAGAGAATGTGATCTATTTAAGGCAGTGACATTTTAATTTCCTTTTGTCTTTATGTTACTCTTACTTAGCAAATGTCTTTTTAAAGTAGTACCTTAATAAATGTTTGCTGAATGCATGAATTAATGAGTGGGATAGATGAAACTTTTTTCCCTCAAAAGGGAATCCTTTCCTAATTGCAAAACAAACTGATCTCCAGAAGATCTGGGCTCTTGTCTTTTCCTTCAGCCCCTGCAGTTAGAAAGTAACATTAACTAGCTTGTAATCAAGTGTTAGTGTGTGTAAAGACTAATAATGATGTACCAGTGCAGAGCATGTTTGGATACTCACTAAAGATTCAAGTACAAAAAATGTGTGTCCTTTGAGAAACTGTGTAAATACTCCTAGCACCTTTTAAGGCTCAATTCAAGTCTCAGACACTCAAAAGAAAATCCTTTATTTCCTCTTCTTATAAAATAGGACTTGCAATATTTGCAGAGCAATAGAAAACGTTCTACTTGTGGAGTCAGAGGTCTGGGGTTCACAAGTCATCCGTAACCATTTTTAGTTGTGTGACCTTGAACAAGTTACTTAATTGAGCCTCCTTTCCCACATCTAAAACATGAAGGAATCAAATTCCATGGCCTCCTATATTCATTCTAGCTCTAGATTTATGATCCTATGACTTCACAGGCTTGTTAATAAGGGAGGTACTCTGAAAATGTTAAAGTGCTGTAGAAATGTGGGCTTTATTTTAAATTTATTATAATGTGAGGTAACATCCTCTAAGAACTTACAAACATACAAATTTTGAGTGAGGTGAACAATTCCATAATACAAGCCAGCAATCGACAAAATTCCTTTGGTATCCAATGGTTATGCCTAGGACTTCATCAGTAATTTCATCTCTTTCTGTCTACACGTATCCCTCTTCTGTCTGAATGAAGTGACCTACTATAAGCAAACTAAAAACTTGTAGAAAGCCATACTACCTACACCTTCTAAATTTGAAAGGATAAGTGTAAGAATTCAGGTAAAGCTTTTCCCCCTCATTTAAGGAAGCCCTTCAACCCTTAACCATAAAGAATACTGTTGGATATCTCTGGGGAAAAGGAATTAGGAAAAGGAAAATTCCAAGATCCCAAGCTTCACATAGATCTCAAGAGAGACCTAAGCATCTATAATAGCCCCTCACCAGGAAACATGTGCCTTGATTATTTGGTACTACATGGAGACTTGGAAGAAATCACAAAACTCAAGAAACTTTCAGGCCACTGTATCACATAGATCCAAGAGATAAAGAATATCCATGTGAGGAAGAGACAAGAGCAACCATCTATCATGTGGCTCCTAAAAGGATCCAAGAATAAACTGGTGCAAGATGGAGATGCTGAAAAGAAAACAGAAACCAGTGAAGGGAGAGAAAGAGAACTTTGGACTACTTTATCAAGTACACTTTTCAAGAGAAAGAATGCAAGATTAAACCTCAGTAATTACAATCCGACATGGAGCTGAAACAGAATTAATGCAAAACAAACACTTTGCTATGTTGAGTGAGAAAGCGCAGGGCCTTGAGGAGGAGCTAGTGGAGCAATTTGTAGACCTTTCCACTATTGTTATTGGAGTTATTGGTAGAGCAAGGGTCATCATGTACCAAGCTGTCACCCATATTTCTGTCAATTCTTTTGCCCTCTGTAATAGTAATTTAAATGGTAAGATCTTTCTCTTTCATTAATAGCCCCATATGATCTGCTTAAATTACCTAGAACCCTAAGACACATGTGGTAGGAGGAGCTTGCTGAACAGGCGGAACAGGAAGGATGGAACAGAATCTGGAGGAAGTGATTGAACATGGTCTGGACACAGCAGAGAGGATGCAGGCAGGCAGGCAGAGCAAGGCTCAGGCAAGTGAATGTTTGCTGAGGAGGGAGGCTTGGGAATGGCTTTGCTCCCTGCAGTGATCATGTTTAGTAACTTCTTGGTTACCATCACAGATAACAAAAATAAATGTTTTTCTTCTGCTTTCTATATAGAGAGTCTTTTACATTTTGCAACTGAGAACTATACTGGCATATTCATAGTCACCATCAATGCTGTTAATATTGCCTTGGTGATATGCCCTCTGATTCTGAGTCATGTGGAATATAGGTTAGGGATCAACAGAGTGAGTTCTTTCTCCATGGAGAAGAAAGGGGTATTTTCTTGATGGTGTAGTAGCTCAGGTATAGCCCTTTCTGTACTTTTTTTAAATCTGTATTTCCTTTGTCCTGTGAGGGTTTAAAACAGAGCTGAGGGCCCTAAAGGTTGAAACAAAAAAAGATATCAGATATCAACATTCTCAAGCAGCTATGGAAACATGGATTTCCTTGAGAGAAGCCAAAAGCTCAGAGTTATAATGTGTAGGAATCTCTCCAGAACTACCTGTGTGTCCCTTCTGCTTATCCCCATTGCTACAAAGCATTAGCCTCCTAATAGGTTTCTTAACTTCCCAACTCCTCCTCCTAAAATCCATTCCTAAACACCACTGCCATATAGTCTTCCAAAGGGATACAACGGATCAGGCTTTTTCTTGCTCAAAACTATTCAGAAGCCCATTGAAGATCTCATATGCTGATATTTAAGCACAATGCATAATGTGGCTTTTCCAGACTTCTCTATCTCTCTCCTTTATATGTTGTCCACACTCCAACCAAACTAGACTACACCTTGTTCCCCCAACATGGCCTGTATGTTTTTCCACTCTTTCCCAATTCTGAAATTTGTCTCACATTAACTGGAAATCCTCAATTTCAGTCTATCAATGTCTTACCTAGTCTTTGAGACCCAATTATATGCTAACTTCTCCAAATAGGCTTCTCTGATTATGACTTCTGCATTTTTTTGGCCCTTTATATTACTTTTATGACGTTCGTCTTTTCTTAAATACTCTAATCATTTATGTTATCTTCATGATTAGATTGTAAACTACTTGAGAGCAGGGACCATGTCTTATCCATTTTGTACCCTTTACTGGTACTAACACATTGCTTTAAACATAGTGGGTTTTCAACAAATACTTTTTATGGGACTGAAAACTATTCTGGCCATGTGTATACCACTAACATTTCAAATGTAACACAAATACATGACAAGCTTGTCATCATAATCTTGTAAATCCCTTGGTTCTCAAAGTGATGTCTTGTAAACAGCAGTGTTTCAGAATGAGTGCTATCCTTTGCTATTACAAGGTCAGAGGGACATCAGAGATGTGTGTGGTTCTTCCTTAGTGCTGGATAAAGTGTTCTGAATACAAAGACCCAAACCACTGGACTTTTTTTTGACATGACCATTGACCAATAAAATGCCTAGTATTGTTATAATTCTTATAACTGACGTGATTTTTTCCATTATATATATCACATTTTAAAGTGAATCCAGGACTGAGTAAATAGACTCTTGCTTCTCTGATTGCAAACGTCAACTCCTTCATTTTTTTTTAATGTGAATTTATGGATTTGGAAAAGAAAACAAAATGAAAAATATAAGGAGTCAGTAAAACCATGCAGTATTTTGGGGGGTTTTCACTACATTTCTTTTAAGGTTTAAGATATAGCTAGGGGTGGGAGAACTTTAATGCCTTATGTGCATACTAACCAAGATCCCACAACCACATCTTCTCAACCCTGGCCATTGCTATTTTTTTATCTATCATATAGTCATTGCTATGGAGTGAGAAGGGGAAGAGAAAGGGAATAGAGGGGAAAAAGTGGAAATGAGCAGAGGAGAAAAGGAGGCACAGGAAAAAAGAGAATCTGGTATTGGGAAGAAAAGATCCAAAAAAATATCACTTTCCCTTACCTCAAATTGAAAAACCCTTTCCCATAAGTTCCACCTTGGGTGTTTACATCTTCCTTCCTTTCTCCCTCCTTCCCTCCATCCCTTCCTCCCTTCCTTCCTTCCTTCCTTCCTTCCTTCCTTCCTTCCTTCCTTCCTTCCTTCCTTCCTTCTTTCCTTCCTTCCTTCCTTCTTTCCTTCCTTCCTTCCTTTCAAATTCCACAGAAGTATTCCATCATCAGAGATTTCAATCCCAGAATGGTTTGCTCTTCTGAGCCTTTGGTTGCAGTCATAGACTTGTTAACAGTCATGTGCCTTCCTCCCTCATTATGTCATCCTTTCCAATCAAATAAACTGGGTGCTTTTGCTACTTCTGTAGAATAAGTAATTCTTCTTGGACAAGTAAGTGAGTGACTTTCAAGTCTGCCTCACCATTAGCTATACATACACAAAAAGCCATAAATACATCAAAGGACTGAGGAACATTTCTCATTGTTATGAGGGAAATGGTCTCAATAGTCACATAGAAGGATACAAAAAGAGCTTGAAAAGTATCTTTGAAAAGTAGATTTCAAAGGTGTTATATAACAGAAATGAAGTTGAGAATCACCTAAAAGGCAAAGGAGAGGCACATGGTGACTGAGAACAGGATATAACACAATATAAACAAGGAAGTGTTCAGCAACATCAGGGCAAAAGGATATTAACCATGAAACTTGTGAGCTCTTTCTACTCTCTTCTCAACAAAGATGGGATGGTTATATAATGAGAGGAAGAAATAACTAACTTGGCAGCCTAAGTATTCTACCCACAGTGGCATATATCAAGAGATCTAGAGAATGCCCCACATTCTCTTGTCATGTTTGGTGGACCCTCTGCGGAGAATATATAGGAGAATAGACCTAAAAAATGTTTCACAGAATAAGAAAGTGATGGGTTGTAATCTGAACCACTGAAGGAAGCTCTCATTTGGATGATTTCAAGGATCCAATGGAACATCACTATATTATCATAATAGCAATACTATCCCAGAGAGTACACAAGAAAAACTGGTGAGTAGAGGTGGTTAGTTATATGAAGATGTTAACAAGCAATGGATGATCCATCAGACTGAACTCCTCTGTCAAAGAAGTAGATGCCATTTCTCTATTTCCTAAGGGGATTTGAAACAAAAATTACTTTGCAACATGTGGAATCACATAGTAGAGTTAATGGCTCTAGGCCATTGGAAGCTGTTTTCCATGAATTCAAGATGAAAAAATAAATGACAGCTAAATACATCCATATCTGAGTAATAAAATCTAAAGACACAAAAGTTCTTCAAATAATACAGTGGGTTGATAATACAATTCCAATTTCTCATTTAAGGAGCTGCATCTATAAAGAACAAAACTATGTATAACTGGTTTGTAATTTCATGGTGTCTTTTATAAATGGTCATATTTTGTGAGGAAGAAATGCCAATGAGGCATAGTTAAAGGTCACTTATTTTAATGAACTGCTTTCTGAATCATGTTTTGTTTTTTTTTTTTTAAATTTCTTTTTGAAACATTATGCTTTGATTAGCACAGTGTTTTTTAATACATTGAGTAGCATTTCATTGGTTTGTTAAAATGCTCAAGTCTCAAGATTAAAAGCAGATGATCTGAAAAAAAGAATGCAAATTTCCTTTCTTTTCCTTTCCTTTCCTCCCTTTCCTTTCCTTTCCTTTCCTTTCCTTTCCTTTCCTTTCCTTTCCTTTCCTTTCCTTTCCTTTCCTTTCCTTTCCTTTCCTTTCCTTTCCTTTCCTTTCCTTTCCTTTCCTTTCCTTTCTTTTCCTTTCCTTTCCTTTCCTTTCCCTTCCCTTGCTTTTTTTTTCTGTCATCTGTCTTTCTCCCTTTCCTTCACAGATAGATTCACAGGGAGAGTGAGGAAAAAGTTACTTTGCATAAGGATACAGAAATTTGCTGTTTTCAGGGACATGCATATAGTCTTTTGTGGGGTAGTAAGGATGCTAAACCCCAGATTCAGGTTCATCAGGTGCAAAAGATACATCTTTTGGCCTAGAAGAAAGAAACAGACTAATCACAGAACCTGAGAACTCACATTACATAAGAAGAAACAGATCCTAAATGGTTAAAAAATATATACAAGGAACAAAATTGTATCATATCTCAAATTAGAATGTAGGGACTCTAACTACAAGTCTGATGTTCTTTCTGTTTTCTTCACTTATTTTTTTAAAATTTTTAGTTCCAAATTATCTCCCTCTTCCTATCCCCTATTCCAGCCATTAAGAAGGGAAGAATTAAGAAAACCACTGCAAATATGAAATCATGCACAACAAACTTCTGTATTAGCATGTTCCAGGGGTTGAGGGGAGATGGAGCAAAAAAGGAGACAAAATATGTCACATACTGAACTCTGAGCTCATCAGAGCTATACCTGGAGTTGGATAGCATTTTTTATCATAAGTCCTTTGAAGTTGTTGTGGATCAGAGTTACTTTCACAGTTCATTCTCTTTAGAGTGGTGTTATTACTGTGTAAATTTTTGTCTTGTTTATGCTTACTGCATGTTGTCTTCCCAGGTGTTTCTGAAACCTTTACCTTCATTTCTTCTAGAACAATTGTATATAATACTCATATTCTGCAACTTGTTTAGCCATTCTCCAGATATTGGGTATTCCCTTGATTTTCAATTCTTTGCTGTTATAAAAAGAGCTGTTAGAAATATTTCTGTACATATGGATCCTTTTCTTTCCCTTTGATCTCTTTGGAATATAAAATTAACAGTGCTATTTCTGGGTCAAAGGGTGTGCACAGTTTAATAGCTCTGAGGGGCATACTTTCAAATTACTTTCCAAAATCACTGGACTAGTTCCCACCAACAATGCATTAGTGTACCTGTTTTTCCACATTCCCATTAGCATTTGTTATTTTACTTTTCTATTATTTTAGTCAATCCAATGGATGTGAGGTATTATTTAAGAGTTGCTCTAATTTGTACTTCTCTAATTATTAGTGATTTAGATTACTTTTATATGACTAATAATAACTTTGATTGATTCATCTGAAAACTTCATGTTTATATCCACTGATTATTCTCCATTTGGGAATGGCTCTTATTTTTATCAATTTGGCTCAATTTCCTATGTATTTGAGAAATGAGAGTTTTACTAGAGAAACTTGTTACACAATTATCTCCAGTTCCTGTATTTCCTCTAAATTTAGCTATATTAGTTTTGTTTGTGTAAACTTTTAAAATTTTATATAATAAAAATTATCCATTTTACCTCCCATGAACCTCTCTATCTCTTGTTTCATGCTGGACTCTTTCCCCATTCATAGATCTGAAATATATTCTTTTCCATGCTCACTAATTTGATTATGATATTTTATTATAGAACTTAGTTCAAATTTCACTTTTTTTTTAAGCTACATGACATCGGTGAATTCAATGTTACCTCTTTGAATCTAAGTTTTATTATCTGTCAAATCAGAAAACAATATCTGCACTAACTACTTCACAGAGCAATTATAATGTTTTATAAAAATTAGTTGTCCTACAAATATGAATGATTACTTTTTAAAGTGGACTTATTACCCCATCCATCTCCCACCTAGTTCTTTTTCTCATAGTACAGTCTTTGAGCCTAACCTCATCACAAACTACTGCAATCAGTGGCTTTGCTAAGACAGGGCCACTCCTAGATCATCACTTGCCTTTGACATTCAGTACATTTAAGTAAACTTTGTCTCACAATATGCTATAACTCTCCAATTGGGAAAATGACAAGACAGCTCTTTACTGATTCATTGCCAACAGACTCTTACTCTGGGTGATATATCTAGAACTAAGACAGTGGGTACAGAAGGAACAAGTTACTCATACTTCAAGGGTACTATCCATCTGAGATCGGTGGCCCTGAGCGAATCTCATTGAAATCTCATTGAAAATGTAGTCAAGATTTATTTCCGAACTATAACATAGCCCTAGGGAATTGAAACACTGTTGTGTAAATGACCAAAATTGAGTGGAACACATCTTCTGGTACTTAGCGATTCTGACCTCCAGTTTAAAAGTAGTAACTGTTTCAAAAAACTTTTCTTCCCTACTGGCATACTCATCTCTGATATTCCCCCCAACTTATACTTGAACTTATGGATTAGGTATCCGGTTAAGTGACTTCTTTCATGTTCTCAGGGTAACTACTTTCTACTACTTTCCAGAAGATGCCTTTACCAACATGGTATAGTAAGAACAGTTGGGATAAAATATTCTTCTTGAGTCATACTTGCCCAAATAGGCAAATGCCAATGGGAAATCTGGGTCCATATTAAAAGCAAAATGGTTTCAGCCAGTGGACTCCAACATAGTGATGTCATTTTGATCCTCTCTAAGAATGAAGGCCAACAGCTAACCAACCAATTGATTCATACATCTATGACACATATGCGGCAAAAGTTAACTTATAACACATGACACTGAAAATCCTTTCTCTGTAAAGGGTTCATGAAGCTCCCCTTGGATATAGCTCTGTAGGCAGTTCCTTTCTTTTAATCCATTGCCAGCACTCCTCTCCCATGTGGAGGAGGGGTCATACTCCTTAAAGTTACTTCTCCTCTCAGGCACTTTCCCTCTAATATTCTTCATTTATTTCTGTCTTTCATTGTGTCTTTCTCATCCATGATAAGAAGATTGCCTTCTGTTGGTCTGGTAGCTCCAGTGGCATGACAGATGGGGAAAAAAATGAGAGAAACATCCTCTCTTCTACCTACCCCCATTGAAATTCCCTCTGAGGGGCATAGGTTTTCTCCACTTCTGGTTCCAAATCTCAAGTTCACAATTCTCCACCACTGAGCAGACAAATTCTTAAACTAAATTGCTATTGTTATGCATGTTTCAGGAGGCATTGCTGATTTTCTCAGTCAAACACAAGATTTTTTTCTCTATGGTATCACTTGTCTCTATCCAATGCATTTATTCAATGGATTATAGATATAAAGCTCTATAATTCTCTTAAAAAATTAAACTTTATGTTAGGTGGTAAGAAAAGTCCTTAATATTTAATTAAACTTATTGGTTACATTCTGGACCTTGGATTGATTGATTATATGACTACATAACTACACCAATTTGAAATGAGGAAAGAGCTCTCTTCCCTGTACTGATTGCATTTTGGACCTTCTGCAATTGCAATGGTTGAAGTGGGTGGTGGAACCCACTGCCTTTCATAAAATTTAAAAATATTCAGTAAAAACGCATATAGCCTAATTGCATGTAGTAAAGGAAAAGATGGAAATGGGAAGTAAAAGTGAGTTTTAATTTGTGAAAAGACAATTATAAAATAACAATTTGAGTAACAATATTTGAAAAAAAATCTAGTTGGAAAATTTTCAAATGCATATGGTAACAGGAAAATGGATAACAAAGCATGACATAATACAGCTTCTTAGGGGCCTACTTCGATGAGTAGGAAAGAACTTATAAGTATATTGATAACATGCTAAAACATGCTTGTAGAATCTTCTTTTGTTTAGCTGTGTCCCCTATTTGTTTAAACTGTTAATTACAAAACTATTTATACATAGGGAATTAATTTTTGTCCTGACTCAATGTGAATTATCATAAATTCCTAAACATGAAATATCATAAAAATCATGAATTTTGAGCTGAGGATTCTTACCATCTAATTCTTGTCCATCATACAATATAATGCTTCTAAAAGAGTCTTCTGCCTTTATGGGCATGATCTGAAAAAAAAATAGACATTTTGCTCTTTATACTCTGCATTGTGATTTGAGTCATTATTTTAAAATATAATTTGCAGTCCCTCCAATTTTCTCCAAAAGTAGGGACTGACTATTAAACCACTGCAATTAATTTCAATGGATAGATGTCCACTTAAAGAAAGATTACAAAATATTTTACACACCGTTATTTCATTCGATCTTCACAATTATACAATGCAGGGAGTAGGAGTTTTATTATACCCCTTTAATAGATAAGAAAGCTGAAGTTCAAGTCAATATCACCATTTAGTAAATGGTAGCATAAATTCATACCCAGGCATTCTGACATACTTTCTGCTGTGACTATCATTTATTAATTTCAAATATTTTGACCCGTTTCCAAATTGTTGCTAAATGACAATTTATTTTAGCAATTAAATTTTTCTTCTACTTTTCTTACACACTGAGATAATTTTGGTGAAGGCCACAAATTAAACAGATTAAAATAATGCGTGCTAATTTGCACATATCTTGAAATGTTTATCCACTAATCATGTTCCCTATTGCAATATTTAAGACACTCAGCTTGATCATTCTAAATTTACCTTGACCAGTATGACTTACTTGATGATAATACTTCTCTGAATAGCAATAATTTTCAAGTGAAACAAAAAATTCCATCTCACTATGGTGACTACCATTTATCAGAGTCAGATAGGTCACAACAATTGCATAATTTAGTTGTGTTTTCTCAGTGAGTAACTTGCTATGCCCTATGAGAAATCAGCATAGGAGAGTGGGGAAAAGTTCTAGATTTAGGGTCAGAAACACATGTGTAACACCTAGTTTAGACCCTTGTTTGCTGTGTGACTGGGAAAAAACATTAAATCTCTATGCATTTTAGTTTTCCTCATCAATAAAATGGGTTAATCAGCATCTAACAACCGTACATGCTGTTTGGTTTAAAGGAGATAGACTAGTACCCTTTATCTATCTCTTGTCCCATTGACACTGGCAACCAGTAGCAGTTGCTACTAATCATTTCAGAATTCTAACAAGCAATTTAAAGGACTGCATTTCTAGTATTGTTTTGAGCGCCCAAAAGTGTGTTTGCTACTAATTAATCATCCAGTAGACAATTACCTTTTAACAACGATACTTCTTAGAATGTTAAACATAGTGAAAACAGTTCATTGAAAAATCCTCTCTCCCAACAGCCTAGGGCTCACTCTTATAGGAAGAGAAAGCTTCTAGAGGCACACTTGTAGTATACAAGTGTGACCAAGGAATAACTCACAATTCCTGGCATTTTATTGTCTAGAAATTGTTGCTGTTGTTGTTGTTGCTTCTGGAGTCCATGAGTAGCATTCTTTTTTTCCTGAAAGGAGTTGTACTCTTTGAAGTTGCCCCTCTCCTCAGATGACCTGTCCTCAACGGAACACTTTGTTCCCAGAGATATGTTGGCTCCTACAAATTCAGTCTGTTTAATTTCAGCTGGATATATTCTCTCTGATGGCATAGTCAGTGAGGGTGTTGAGGGAGAGGAGGAGGAGAAGAACGAGAGAGAGAGAGAGAGAGAGAGAGAGAGAGAGAGAGAGAGAGAGAGAGAGAGAGAGAGAATTTCCTTCTCCTCAAAAGCAATCCCTTCTCAGGGGCTTCATTCCAATTCTAGAGCTGAATTCTCTGAACTGTAACTTCCATTACTAGACTAGTTCACTGCTTGAGTGACTGTTGAATTGACATATAGACCCAGGAGTGTCTCTGCGAATTTCAGCTAATCACCAGATTGTTTTTTGGTACATAGTTATCTGCCTTTCATCTAATGACCAAAACCCTATTATAATATCAAATTGATTAGGGATTTGTTCACCTTGTTTATATGATTGATGGATAGATTCAATCCAGATGTCTGGCCCTCTGTAATTATACTAATGGAGAGGAAGGATTCCCCCTCCCACCCCAGTACTGAAAGGGTTATATTTAGTTTGCCAAATATTATGGACCTTAAAACACTATGAACGTTTAACTTTAGAATGCAAAAAAAAAAATGAAATAGTCATAAAAATTCTACCTGTAATAACAAGGAAAATAAAGAAACTTATCTGCTAATTCTAAAGAGGGAAAAATAGAAAAAGAGGGGGCAGAGAATGATATCTATAAGAAAAATTCCCAGAATAGAAGATGACTTCTTCCCCAAATATCAACAAAATTTCACTGAGGGCAGAGTGGAACACCTTAAGCTTTGTCTTTGTTTCTGAAAACCAAGTGGAAGCTTGAACAGAGAGAGTCCTAAATTACATGTTGAAATTTGAGAAGGAAAAGAGAAAAGATTTAGTGATCGAAAGGGGGAAAATAGACAAACCTGGGAAAACACATAATACAATGTGATTTATAAGATGAACCATTCGTTTAGATAACCAGTAAGTAAGAAATTACCAAATTAAGACAGCTAAGGTTAACAATTATACTTTGCTTACAGTGTGGAACACGGTTCTTCAACATATGGCACATAGTAGTAACTTAGTAAATATTTGCTTGAGATAGCCCCCATTATAATTGCTTAAGCATTTTAAATAGAATTAACATTCAGTTCTATGATTAATTTAGTAAAAAGGGCTATTTTTACTGTTGTCACTTTGTTTTATAACTTTTCACTAGCTTCCACCTTCACTAACTGGTTGAATTCTGCCTTCCCTAAAGAACCAATTCAAAGACTACTTCCTCTCAGAAATTTTCCTTGATCTCTGCCATGTGAAAGAGATCTTGTTCATCTCCTGCCTTGGGACTGCCTATCCTCCATACCTGGAAGGCTCTCCCTCTTCATCTCTGTCTCTTAGAATCCCAAAGCTCAAATATCACCTTCTTCAGGAGGCCTTTTTCAATATGCCCAGCTTCTGAAGCCTGGCTTTATATTCAAGAGTATGCTGGAAAATGTTTAACATCAAGGCCCGGATGAGGGGAGGCTGAGAGGGGATGACATAAGATCTGTAGGCAAAACTTATTTTTAAGTTTAATCTGCATTTATTAACATTTTTTCCATCATTCTCTTATGTCTAGACAATGATAAAAAGTCCTACTTTATTGTATTTGCTGATTTTGGAAATTCAGTAATTGGCAGTCAAGATTCTATTCAAGCTGGCTCTAGTACACCCCTGCTTTTTACTATTACTTTTCCTCTATTCTGCTCATATATTAAATACATCTCTTTATATATCTGTTGTTTCCCCTACTGGAGTACAAGCTTCTTTTTTCTCCTCTGTATCTTCAGGACTTCAAACAGTACCTGGATGGGGTGTTGTAAAGCATTCCATAAATTCTTGTTGATTAAATTACTTACTCAGATTTTTCATAGCACTTTATGTGGATCTGTCCTTTGTATGTATATCCCTTTATTGTATGTCATTGTTCCTCATTTTTCTCTTGCTCCAGCCCTGGTTATAAACTCTTCAAGACCAGAGTCTACATCATATCTACATTTTAATTCCCAGCACAGAGCACAATGCCTTTTTCATAATATGTATTTGTTCTCATAATTATATATTATATTTTTATCACAATATATATTTATTTTTTAAATTTTATTTAAGATTCAAATACCAGAACACAAATACAGAATAGAAAAAAGAACCTGAAACATATCATAAGCTTAAATGTTGGAACTTAGATACAAAGTTAAAAAGAAAAGAATACTGTCATGTGCACAGCAGAATAGAAGAAAAGAAATTATGTAGCAAAAAAATTTCATTTCAGGAAAGCCTGTATGATAAATAATACTTGTCTTGAAAATTGTCCATCTTTTCTTTGCTTTCTTGTGACTTCTTCTGTTCTCTATTGGGGATTTTTTCACTGTTCTTTTATCCCCTCCGCCCACTCTCCAGTAGGCTACAATAAAGTTTAGATATGTTTCTCTATAGCTATAGGTATATACATACACATAGGCATACAAATATAGACACATACTTTCCCAAACATATTCTACTCCTCATCTTTTTTTTTTTATGTTTGAGCACATCTCTTGTTTCCTATCCATCCTGCCTCCTCTAATTTACTTCTATCCACTAGCTTCCTGTCCTATTACTTACCTGCCTCCAAGGATCTCTCCCTCTATCCCCCTATTCTTACAAATCTAAACACTCGTCTATACTCATCTTTTGCCTGTTGACTTCCCTCCCCTCTAAAGTTCCGTCCCTTGTCCTCTCCCCTCTCCCTATGCCTTACCATTTTATTTCTTCTGAATTTAGAAGACTGTTGTACTCTTCTAAATATATTTGTACTAAACCCATTCCTGATGACAGTAGGCTACCAGAACTACCAGCCCTCCTCCGCCATCTCATTCTTCTTTATTGATTCTTCCTCTTGCACCTCATTTGTATAAAATAATTACTCTTTTTAGCTGTTCCTAAGTGGTTTTACTTTTTAAATTCATATCCCACTCAAGTTTTCCCCAGTCTTAACTTATGAGCTACCCAATTATTAATGCAAATCTTAGATATACATTTTACATTTTGTAAATATATATATATATATATGTATATACACAAAAGTAAACAGTCTGTCCTTGTGAATCTCTTATAATTAGTCTTTGGCATGTACCTTATATTTCTCTTGGTTCTTGTATGCCAAATCTTCTAAGTTCAGGATTTTTTTAACATAATCTTTAAAGTCCGAAAGTTTATCAAATGTCCATTTTTTTCATTCAGGGTAATACTTAACCTTACAGGGTATGATATTTTTGGCCAGAGTCCCACTTCATATGTTCTTCAATATATTACATTCCAAGACCTGTGGTCCTTTAATGTCTCTGCTGGTAGGTCTTGTGTGAGTCTAATTGTGGCACCACCATATTTTAAATTGTATTAATTAAATTCTTTTAATATTTGAGCTGGGGGTTTCAGAATTTGACTACGATGTCTTTTTAAAGTGGTGATCAATGGATTTTTTCTATTTCTACTTTTCCCCTTGTTTTAATGCTTCAGGACAGTTTTCTTGAATTATTTTTTGTATTCTTTTATCAATATTCTTTTTGCATCATAGCTTTGAGTTAGTCAATTATCTTTATATATTCTCTTCTTGCAATTTTCCAAATGTGTTGTTTTTCTTATAAAATATTTCACTTTCTCCTCTATTTTTTCATTATTCATGTTTTGGTTAATTATTTCTTGATCTCTTATAATTTTGCTGGCTTCACTTTGCCCACTTCTAATATTCAAGGTGTCATTTTCTTCCTTAAGATTCTGGATTTCTTTTTTTAATCAGTTGACTTTCTTTTCATAACTTTCTTGTTTTTCTTGAATTATCCTTATTTTCCTTTCATTTTTTTTCCTCCATCTCTGTTATTTGGTTTTTAAACTCTTTTTTAAGATCGAGGAATTGTTTTTGGTATCCTCCTCTGAAGATGAACCCTGTTCACAAATATCATAACCATCAGCTAATAGTCATTTCCATATACAGGCTGTCCAAAAATTGTTAGTGTAGTTTCAAGCTAGCCAAAACTTTAGGAAGCTTTCACTCTCTCTGGCTCTTCCTTCATCACTTGAATGATAGAATTATATTAAATGATTTGTAAGTATATTTTCTCCTCTGAAATGTTATGGGACATGATATACAATGAAGTGCAGAAAGAAAAAAATTGAATATCAAATCGTGCATCTCCATTACATGAAGTGTAATATATATCTTCTTTAAGAATTTATATTAAATTCAACATAGTTCTAGCACAGGGCTGCTTATCTATTTCTCCTTCTGAGCCTCCTTTTGCTCTCCTTGTTATATTTTTTTAAAAAAATATTTCATTGATGCCTTTTTTCTTTATTCTTTGAATTCTTAGATTCTCCCTTCACACTTTTCAATTTTTCCTCATTGCTTTACAAATTAGGCATGGCACTGATGACCTTCTATTCTCTGGCCTGCTCTCCTTTTCAAATACCATTCACTACTAGTTTCTTGCACATTAAATATATTCAAAGTAGAGTTATTCACCTTTCCTTGAACATACCCTATAACTTCCTCCTTTGCTTTTACTCAGATAGTTCTTCTATTTGGAAGCCTTTTTTGTCCTTCATTTTCATTTTTCAAAGTTCTGTCAGAATGACAATGTCATGAACTCTTTATGGTGACTACTTAGATTGTTCATCCCCAAGCAAATTTCATTTCTCTTTATTTTGAATATCAGTATCACTTTATTATTTCATTGTTAGACAATTTCTATTCAAGATTGTGTGAGAGACAGTGTAAGGAAGACCTGGTCTTGGAGTCAGGAAGACTGGACACATAGTGGCTTTCTGTAGTCATAGGTATAATTTACAGAGAAAGCATCCTCTTACATTGGTAGGGAGAGATTCCTCACAAGCAATTCCCCAAAATGGAGAAGTCACATGTCCAGTAAAACACACACACATACCCCCCAAAAATCTCTTCTTTTATTATGCTTATTTGTACTCTACTAGATTTTAAAAACCTCGATTCAGAGACCCTGTCTTATCATTATAGCATCTGTACTACCCTACACAGTGTATAACACTTAGTTAGTCCTTTAAAAAAGTCTCTTATTAAACTGGCTGATTTCATTTCACTGCAGCCAACGCCCTGCCCAGACTGAACTAATACAAACAACAAAAGTGGCATCCAATGGTCATAGAATCACAAAGACAGACCATTTCTAAATAGGAAAGGTTCTTAAGAGAAAACTTAGAACAATCTTATTGCTTATGTGATAAAGCAATGGCTGGCTAGATAGGATAGAAATCATATGCACAATACAAGTTAATCAAAAGGCATCAAGTGGAATGCAGGAGTTCTAATTTCTGTTTAATGTTTCCTCTCCACTCTAGACTTCCTCTTGATTCTCTTTTTCATAGCTAGATCTAGAAGGATGTTAAGGTTCTATTCACTTCTCAGAATATTCAGTGCAATAGGGACTGTGCTTTGCTATGCAAGTTTTTGCTTTTTTCTTTCAGCCATCATCAAGGTTGCTCTTTAGATTTGCCTGGCAAAGGCCATTAAAAGGATACACAGCAAATCAAGAAGGCTACTCTGGCTCCATCTTGTTTTTTCTCCAATGGCCTCTGGGATCCTCTTTCTCTTGGCATTATTCAGAGTACCAAGGTTTTATGGGCAGATGTAGAGCAATATAAGACTGGCCAAGCCCTATAATATAGACCACCTAATCCAATCCCCTCGTTGCTGAGACATGGAAACTGAGGTTCAGTGAAGGAAAATGACTTGTTCAAAGTAATTGATCTACTATGATTGTATATGATTGGTGCAAATGATTTCCTAATACTTTTGATAAATACATATGTGTATATGTGTATTTATATACATATTTGAATACATATGAATACATATCTAAACAAACGTGAATATGTACCTTATGCATGCATATGTAAACATACATACATATAGGGTCTACATTGCACATGCATACATACGTTGTATGCATATACACACTTATATTCTAGTTCCTTTGGTAGACTGTAAATATCTTTACAGAAGTAATTGTTCTTGCCCTTGTCTTTGTATTGTCAATATTTACAAGAGAAGTTGATACTTAGATGCCTAACTGACCCCTTGTTTTCTTGATTAATTTACCTTATAATACTTTTTGGATTCACGTTTATTGATATTTTTATAAATTTTTTGAAGCACATACAGACAAAATCTAGAGCTACTAACCCGATTCCTGCTGTCATTGGTAGGTTGGGTCCTCAGAGAAAGATTGCTACATCTCTGCTCAGGCTTCTAGAATAGCCCTGAGGGATTGAGAATATTGTCCTAATGCTGTTAACTTATGATCCCTCCCTGGTGTGCTTCTCCTCATGATTATCAGTTTATATCAATTAGTCAACCAGAGTTAATTAGTTTTTATAAATGAGTGTTTAATATAATATAAAAGTTGGTGCAAAGCAACTCTCCAAAAGTATGTTACATTGTCCCAAAAATACAAGACAGAATAGACTTATTGTATGACAGCTACTGTGTAATATCATTCCAGTTCATCCAATGACTATCAAATACATTTTAATTGATCAAAAATTTTCATACTTGGTCTAAAGTCTAAGATTGCTTGCTTGCTTCATTCAGCATAAATGTCCAGTCATTGTTCATGCATAGTGAATGTTTGTTGTGTTTTCACCAGTTAAGATATCCTATCACTAAGTTTAAATTGTGGTGAGGTAATTTAGTAGACTGACCCCTCCCCCCTGCCAACTTTTACTTAAAACAGATAGATACTCACATAAACATATGTATGTATATATATAAATATATTTTATATATGTGTGTACATAATTTATATTTATACATGTGTTATTTCCTATTGACTCTTCCCAATCCCTAGAGCCCATTCCAAATAAACACAATCAAATTAAACTGCTCACCTAGGTGAAAAGGTCTGAAACCATGTGCTTCATTCATACCTATAGTTACCAGTTTTATTTAGAGATAGAGGAGGCATGCATAATTAGCCTCCTAATTGCATTGATCAGAGTTTTGAAATCTTTCAATTATGCTTTCCTTTACATAACTAATCTTCTGGTAATGTTTTCCCTCTTAGGTCTGCTTAATTTTATTGAGATAACATCATACAAGTGTACTTAAAACTTCTTTCTCTAAATTTTCATATATATCATTTCTCATGGCATATACAATAATTTGTTTAGCCATTCCTCAATTTATAGGTAGCCACTTTGTTTCTCATAGAACACAACACAATGCCTGGTACATAGGACTCACTATGTTTAGAAATGTTTAGAAAATGCTTTACTACTACAAGAAAGTGACAGAATAATTTTTGTGTGGGGTCTTTACTTTTATTTAAAGCAGGAGTTCTTAAACTGAAAGAAGTGGTGGTTGTTGTTTAGTAGTTTTCATACATGTCTGACTCTGTCACCCCATTTGGGCTTTTCCTGGCAAAGGCATTGGAGTGATTTGTCATTTCCTTCTCCGAGGGGAAGGTGATAGGTGTACTTGAAAACATTCATTAATAGCTGTATTTCAATATAATTGATTTCTTCTTAATCCTACATATTTTACTTTACATATTTAAAATATTATTCTGAGGAAGGATCCATAGATTTCAACAGACTGATGAAGGGGACATATTACAAAAGTGGTTAAGAACATTGGCCTTAAAAGACTTCTTGCATGTGCCTGTTCTCCTTTTTTCAGGTGCAGAATGAGTTGGACCATGATATACACATTTGTAGGCTAGTGAGGGATAAAGACAAAGTTGGACCATGTCCAAACTCTCTTCCATGAAGGTTATGAGTTTTTCTAAGTTTTAGGACAACCAGATTTCCTCCTTATTAATTCTTCTGTGATGTCAAAATTCCCAAGTTCTTGTCAAGGATGGATCACAGACCTAGAAATGTAAAAATCCCCATAGAATTTCCAGCAGCAGATTTCTTTCCACCTGCCTCAGCTACATAGTTGTACCTCCTTTATCACTATAGGAGAAGCCAAGGTACCGCCGAGTTAATATCTCCCCACTGTTTCTCATTTACTGAGACTATTATCCTCTGCTGTTATCGTATAGCGACATTTGGCACACACCTTGGACACCTGGCTCCTTAAACACCTTCCTGATAGAAAACTATAACTACTGTGCTATTACTTTGTCCTACTACAGCCTAGGTGCAGTTGCCATTGGTGCACCCTAATAGAAAAGGTACCATATAAAAGTACAAAAGTCCTCAACAAATTCACCAATGGACTAATCATTAAGCAAAATTGCCATGTCTTACAATTACCACTATTACAAAATATCCATTAAGAAGCAGCCTCTGCCTCTCTCTTGACTCTTTCATTAGCACGATACTCCCACATTAGCACCCAATTATAAACAAGTCCTATCCAAATTTACATTACTCTCCAAATTACATACACAGACTGATTACTGTTTCTTAAAAGAGAAAAGTCTATTTTAGCAGTAAATTCTCCCTTCTTTTCAGCATGTTATAGTTTCAAAGACATAATTCAAAGACTGAATACATCTGGCAACAGCCTTCAAACACTGTCTTCAAGAAACTTACATTATAATTGGTGGTAATACACCCATACACACACACACACATACACACACACACACACACACACACACACACACACACACCACTAATACCAAGAAAGTTTGAGACAAATGATGTTCAAAGATGAATTTAGTCCTCTTTCTTGGGTGGATTTGGGTAAAACATTTCACTTTTTGGGGCCCCAGTGTCATTACTTCCAAAATGAAAGGTTTATTGAGGTCATCTATAAAATTGCTTCAGATTATTTCTCAATGAATCCTTCAGTCACCAGTTCTCATCAGGTTGAGTGACATTATTAAAATGTGATGAAATATATCCTGCAGTAATATGTATGTATGTGTGTATGTATATATGTGTATGTGTAAGTATATATATATATGCATGTGTGTATGTGTAAATATATATGCACACATATATACATATATGCATACACACACACACACACACACACATATATATATATATATATATATATATACACATATATAAAATTTAAAATCATGCTTTCTGGTCTCTGACTCTATCTTTCTCCATTTCCAATGAAAGTTAGTTCTTGAGAATTGCTAGTCATGTCTACTAATTATTCATCTGTCTGATATCCATCAGTGTATCCTGGAGTCTTTAAATCATTGAAGTTTCAAGTCAACCAAAAAGATGTGGAGAGATGCACAGTGCAGTCTAAATAGGCTGCCAGACACTGACACTGAAAAACTATTCTTGAAAATCTGTATAAAATATATAAAAGAGTTATACAATCAGAAAATAAGATAGACATGTTAAGACCGAAAGATAATGGAGTGACTCCTTTTATTAGTTTAGTACATACATTTAACCATTAGGTATCTATGATGGTCTCTCAATGTGGGATGCTTAATTTTTACAACATTGTTAAGAGTATTAACTATTCACCCTCTCCCTTCACTCTTCATCAGTCCATACACTTCTTCAGTGGGTGTTATAGTTAGCCAGTAAGTTTAACTAAATACGATTTTAAGCAAAGAGGAAGTCATTGCTGGCATTTCCTTATAAATTGTCTTCAGTGTTCTGTCAATGCTGAGTAGTAAATGAGATATATCAAGGCAGGACTTTCATTTAAATGAAACAGTATTGCCACAGAGGTTTACAGTCCATAAATGCCTTTACTTCCTTGTATCTTTGTACTCTATTGGTTTACCTCCCATTTGGGAAAGGAAACCAGTATGGCATGCCCTATAGAAATTCCCCATCTTGGGAGCTGATGTCACACTGATGACTTTTCCGGAACACAGTCAACTTTGAATACAAATAGGGAATAGATTCTAACATGTGCCTCTATTTCAGCAATTTAAATATGTCTTATATGATTTTCTTAAGCCAATCTTTTAATTGGCTTATAAGCCAGTCTTATAATGTTTTCATGGCAGAGATTTGCCTTGTTATGTAATGCAAAGGAAAGTTTACTCAATAAAATTTCAACCCCCCTATACTGCCATAAACATAAATAAACTATGATAGAAAGTAAACTTCATTTCTTTTTCTTTTTTTGTAGTGGTAATAGGCATTAGGATGGTAGAAATTATTTCCCTCAGTCCTTCTCAACTCTCAGTTCTTATCCTGTTACAACAAAAACAACAATAATAACTAATGTTTATACAGTGCTTACTATATATCAGGCATTGTGCTAAGCTCTTTATAATTATTGCCTCATGTTTTTCTCAAAAGCCCTTGAAAGTAGATGCTATTGTTGCCCTTATTTTTCAGATGAGGAAACTGAGTCAGAGGAAGGTAAAGTAATTTACCCACAGTCACACAGCTAGTAAAGGTCTAAAGTCAGATTTGAACTCCTAGCTGCCTCATGGCCACTGTAATATTTCTCACTATCCCTTCAGCAAGTGATACCACATATCCATTTGGTTCTTTCATTTCAAGTGCTCAGGGCACAATAACAGCCTTGTCCAAGGTACTTAAAGGACAACATTTTTCATGTGATGCTTAAAAGATGTGTTGAAGCAGATTCTCATACTGCATTGCTAAGCCTATTAAGGGTTTCCTTCCAAAGATTTTTGCCACTTCAGCTTCAGACCCATAAAAAGAAAAATGAGATAAACAAAATGTCCCTAAACTTAAAGAATTTGAGGTGTGATATCAGTAGAATCATTAAAAAATGAGACCATTTCTCCTTATTGTCATGGGCTAATTCTTGCCATCTAACCCTTAACTTGCACTGGCCTTTTCTCTTCTTTCTTGTCAACAGCTATTTTTGCAAGGTTTTCATTACTTCTTAATTGTTCAAATTTCCTATCTTCATTTTTCTTGTTAAGGACCGATTTTACAAATGAGTTCATTATCTCTACCATTTTAGACTCATCATTAATTTCACGCTTCTCATTTGTTAGTGGACCTATTTTCTCCTCGATATTTCTTTCTTCACTGCTGTATCTGTAAACATCTTTGCTGTTTTCTTTCAGTTTCCTTTATTCCCTTTAACTCATTCTGTTTCTGTAGCTATTCACTTTTCCTTGTAATCTTTAACTGAGGTTGACAAACTAACTTTGGTTAGTCCTCTTTTCCCATCTCTCTCCTGAATGCAATTTTTCTTGCTCTGTTGACCTTTAAGAACTTCACACAGAAGTTCTACAACTGCATTTCATCTTTACATTTTTCTCTTCTTCACATACATTTTTACATGAATATATATACATAAATGTATGTATATATGTATATGTACACACATATGTGTATGTGTGTGTGTGTGTGTGTGCATGTGTGTGTGTACTACAAAATAATCTCCATAGGGTCAGCAAATTTGTCTTACCTAAACTCTATAACTCACATAGAACTTTACATAGTACTCTGCACACAGTCAGTGCTTAATACATGTATGTTGTAGAAATTTATGAACTCACAGATTCACTGAAATATGAAGACTATGATTGGATTGATATATAGAGGACTTTAGCAAAAAGATACATTCACACACAAGACTCCCAACCCTCATTTGCTTCCCAACTTACTACCACAGAACTAGAGGAATGTGTAGAGACACAACTCATATTGCCCTGCCCTGTAGTTTTTCCTTGGACCTCAGCCCAAGGCTATCATCAGAGCTTTGCCACTTTCTAGGGCAAGACCTCTTCTATCTCTTGATGCCTTTTCCAGGGTAAACAAGGCAGCCTTGACTTCTCATCAGCCTTCTATACATCTCCCTAATACTCCTTGCTGGAAAGTGGGCCTAACAATATTACAACATTACCACCTTCCAGGAATTTGAACCTCAAGAGTGATTTCAAAAAGTTCAGTCTCTTGACCATTCAATGAACCTCTCTCTCACCACGATAATCTGTGTGGACTCACGCATCAACAGTTGGAATATTCCCTTTGTCTTATCCTTGCCTTATCCCAGAGATCGTTAATCAGTTGCCAGTGTTCAAATCCTATTCCTTATTTACAGTTACACTACCTCATTCTTTTCTGCCTCACCCTTGTCTACCAAAATGTGCCACTTCAGATTTGCACATTTCTTCAAATATGTGCTCTGAAACGTTTACTCTGCAACCACTGACTTTCCATATTAATTATTAAAAAGGCATTGAAGTGCTTACTATGTGCTAGATGCTGTGCTAAGTGTTGCAAATACAAATATACCCAAAAAGACAGTCTCTGCCTTCAAGGAACATACATAAACACACACACATATTATGTGTTTTATGTATATATATATATATACATATATATATATGTATATATATACATATATATATATTATATACACACACATACACACACACATATATATACATATACATATGCACACACATTATATACAATAGGGAAGATAACATGTAAAATGAAGCTGAATGGGAGATACTCAATGTGGGGACATGTTGGAAAAGTCTAAATCAGTGGTGTCAGAGTCAAAGAGATATGGATCCATGCCTACTACATATGGATTTAGAAAACCACAATTTAATATTATCTGAGTTATATTGTATTTTTATTTTGGTAAATAATTCTCAATTATATTTTAATCTGGTTCAGGAGTTATACTCAGGAGTTTTGTGGACTGCAAGCTTGACACATCTGGTTTAGAGGACTGTAGGCTGGTAGAAAATGAAAAGATGCCTGGTATGAGCCCCCTCTTTAAATGGAGATTCTGGGAAGAGTATCTGCCCCCCACAATTACAGGGAAGGGTCTTAGAAAACATGATTTCCAGGACTGAAATTATCTTCTAGGATGAAGAGGTCTCTCAGGTATTACACAGTATTCCACAGGAGTACAATCTGGTCATGTTAACCCACTTTTTTCTCATTTCTTGCATTTTTTGGTTCTCACTGAGACATGGATTTGCCCTAAAGAAATTACACACATTACATTTCATATGCATATATATATATTATATATTCCATATAATATATATATTATACATCTGGCCACCATTTCTAGTACGAACTAAATTTTCCCTCTGATATACTTGCCATGCTGTGGAATTTTGAATATTGATTGATTAATGATTAAGAATTATAGTTAATCATTTGAATCAATACTTATGGATTATATTTAGATTTGATTTTATAGCCCTCCATGGTAGTTTGTAAGAGTTCAATTTCCTTATTTCTATAGGCTATAGCCCCAACTACAAAGACTTAAAATGTGTATGTTTTTGCTCACCGAGGAAGAGAGGAGGGGGGAAAGGGAAAGAGTCAACCTGTTCATGAAATGTTTCACCTACCACCCCACCACTCTAGTGTTGGCAGTGCCTGACATGGGACTTTACAAAGGATGTGGATCATCTCTATGTTTGTCCCATTGCCATGGGTCTTGGAAACTCCCTCTCTGAGTCAAATGAAATGTGTTCTCATCCTTCCTCCTCATGATAAATCAATCACAGGCTTAGGTAAGTTTGTATTACTGATGTCTTATGTAGCCAACTACATAGAAAGCTACTCTTCCTGACTGTCAGATACATACCTAGATACTGATAAGCTTTGGATATCATTTATTGGCAGTTACTAGCCTTGTTAATACATTATTCTCAACCTTTGTGACTTAGAATCTCTTTAGAGCAGGTTTTTATTTTAATAATTGTAGGGTGTTTGGAAGACTCCTGTTCCCCATCCTTTCAGCCACCCACACCTACAACTTCAGGGACACCATTGATTACATTCTCTGACATATCCCGCACACCCTATCCATAGCCTAATATTGACACTTCTGCTTTCACAACATCTTTCCCTCCATTGAAATAGCCATGATCCTAGTATAGACCTTCATGATTTCACTCCTCGACTATTGCAATAGCCTTCTATCTAAGTGTAAAGGCAACCACACTGGCATACCCAAGATGACTGCTAGCACAGGTTCTTAGATCTGCTTTACTTAGAAAGATAGTTTTTTAAGGGGTCAACAATATTTTTCAATTACATTCACTAGTTCAGGAGAAAAGTCAGAACCCTGAACTTCAGAGAAAACACAGAGAAAATATAAGCAGAGAAATAAAGACCAACAGACAGGGCTCTGCTGCCTGAGTCAAAGCAATATTGTGATACATTTTACATTCATCCCTGGATCAAGAGAGCCTTTACATTTAAGTAGTCAGGGAACTCTAAACACAGCCACTGAGAGTCTCAACCATGGAATCACAAGATCCTTCTCATAAGTGAGCCCCCAAAGCAAAATACCAACTCAAGTATACATACACTTATCAGAGCCAGAAGGCATCACAACCCTCGTGACTCAGTACCTAATTAGAAATTAGCAGAAAATGTGAAAGCCTTCCTACAAGCAAACCTCCCTTAAGCAAGCTTCCCTTAATGGGCTCCATGTAAGGCATATTTAATGGGCAGAGAAGATCTTAAATCCCATTAACACTACACTAGGACTTCTTGACTCACATCTATCCTCTTCCAATACATCGTCCATTCATTTGGAAAAATGATTTTTTCTGAAGTACGGACTTAACCATGTCTCCCTTTTGCTCAGTGAGTTGCAGTGGCTCCCTATTACTACCAGGATCAAATATAAAATGTTTGGAATTTAAAGCTCTTTATTACCTGAAGGTTTCATTCCTTTCATATCTTCTTACACTTTACTCACCTTTATAAACTTATTGATAAATATATGCTGGATAATTTGAAGTTATTTGAACATAATATTATCTCATGTCTCTGTTGCTTTGTTTCAATTTGTTTCATACCCATAATGCTCTGTTCATTCATCTCTGCCTTTGTTTCCCCAACTTCTTTCCAGACATAGCTCAAATCCTACCTTCTGTTGGAGACTTTTTGATTCTTTAATGTGCTACTATCTTCTTTTATGAAATAAATTTACTATATGGTACATGCATCATACATGTACATGGAAATGCATCATGTACATGTATAACACAGACATGTATGCACATACACATGTATGCATGTGTTGTGTATATGCACATGTGTGTGTCTGTATACATAAATACACACATATGTATGTGTGTATTGTTTGCTGTACTCAAAGAAGATCAAAATGACATCATGATATTGAGATCAATGTACAGTGTATCTAGCTTTGGCTGATCATACCAATATGAGCTCTGGAGTCTCTACCACAAGTCAGTCATATGTCCATTTCCATATGTGCATTTGGGAATGAGATTTGTACATCTCATGCTTCTTTTGAGTTAATACAATTCTCCTTTGTTCATAGAGCTCAGAGACTTTTTTTGATGCAGGAGTGTCATTCTGGCTAGTTCTGCACTGGTGTCTTCCATGTCTTACAATTGATACCATAGTTCATCAGAGAGACCCCTTATATTTCTTCTTTTGACCACCATGTGAGCTCCTGCCTTATGTGACATCTTCATAAAATAGTCTTTCGGGCAAACATACATTTGGTACTAGAACAACATGACCAGTCCATCTGAGTTGTGTTCTCCATAGGAGAGTTTGAATGCTTGGCAGTTCAGCTGGAGAAAGGCCTTCAGTGTCTAGTACCTTATCTTTCCAGGTGAGCTTCAGAATCTTTCTAAGATAATTCATATGGAAGCAGGTCAATTTTCCAGCATGACACAGGTAGACTGTCCAAGTTTCACAGGCATACAACAATGAGGTCAGCACAGTGGCTCTGTAGACCTTCAGTTTGGTAGTCAGTCTAATAACCTCTTCTCTCCCCAAAATTCTTTTAGAGCCTCCCAAATACTAACTCAGCTCTGGCAATATGTGGATCAACATCTACATATATGGATATCCCTGGAAGGAATACTGTCAGGGTAAGTGAACCTTAGGCACATTCGTTCAAAATTTGTCCATTTACTATAACCAATGATGCCACATATGGAGATTGTGTTGCTGATTGGTGGATAACATATGTTTTCTTGGTGTTGTCAGTCCAAAATTAGCACAAGTGGCAGAGAATCAATCGATCCTTTGTCGTATCTTAGACCAAGAGTCTAAGATAAGACCATGGAGTGCATAATCATCAGCAAACAAAAAATTATGCACCAACTCTTTCTCCACTTTGGTCTTGGCATGTAGCCTTTTCAAGTTAAATAATTTGTCATTAGTGTGGTAGTTGACCTTTATGTTGTTTCTATCCTTGTTGAAGGTATCTGACAACATCACTGGAAACAGCATGCTAAAAAGCATGGGAGTAAGCACACAGCCCTGCTTCACTCCATTGGTTACTGAGAAAGCACAAGAATGTCATTCATTATTCAGAACTTGTGTAAACATACTTCTATAAAACTTTTATAATACTGACAAACTTGTTGAGGCAAACAAATTATTCCATAATTTTCCTCAGGCCCACATCAGTAAATACTGTGTATGGATCTCTGTTCTACTTCTGGTATTTCATCTGCAATTGTCAAGCAGCAGGTGCCACATCAACCATTCTTTAGTTCTTTCTAAAGCCACACTGACTCTTGGGTAGATGAACATCGTTCAGGTGAAGGATAAGGCATATTAAGGAGGACTCTGTCAAAAATCTTTCTAGCAATAACTAAAAGAGAATTCCCTTTGTGTTTGTCATAGTACAACCTATTTCCTTTTCTTTTATACAATTAATAGAGGCATCCTTGTCCTGGGAGATAATCTCCTCTTCCCATATAATCTGGGAGATTTCCATGAGCTTTTGTATCAGCAGTGGACCTCCTGCCTTGTATATCTCTACTGGAATGGAATAAGCACCAGGTGCTGTGCCACGCAAGAGGAAACAAATGGTTTTCCAAACCTCTTCTTCACTTGAAAGTTAAGCTAAAAACAGATTAACTTCAACCTGAGATAAATGATCAGTGGCTTCAGCATTTATTGATGGAAGTCTGTTGAGAACATCAGTGTTCAGCCCATTGCTCCAGAATTTCCTTATTATCATGGCTTTATCAGCACTGAATAATTAAGATGCACTTTGGCTCATAAATAACTTTCAGGGTATTGTAAAAACCATATTGTAAAAACTGTTGTAAAAACACTTTGGATTTATTATTATCAGTGTAAAACAGAATTTTATCTACTCTCTTACCGAATCTTGCATCTCTCTAAGATTTCTTCGCATTTTTCTTTTGATGGAATTAAAGGCTCCATTTTTAGGGACAGACAAACTATCCTGATGGTAGACTCTGTAGAGTTCTTCTTTTTCATTTAGTAGCTTCTGAATTTCCCCATCATTCTCACTGAACCAATCTGGGTGTTTGCAAGTATTTCAGTAAATATGATGTTGTACGCCAAATTTAAAAGTTGCCCACTCCTTTTCTGCACCACTGTTGGCAATAATATGTTGACTCAGATTTCTCTCCAAGTCAGTTACAAACTGTTCATACACAGAGAAGCACTCCAATATATTGATAGTGAATATTCTGCTTGTCATCACACCTTGGAGTTGCTGCCTTTCTTGAATGAGAATGTTTAGTTGGGACAGGATTAGTCTATGATTGGTCCAGCACTACACACCAAAAATGTTTTTTTTTTCACTCCCATATCCAATCTCTCTCTTCTCCTTACAGTGAAATAATCTATGAAATGCCAATATTTGCTGCAATTTGCTGCAAATCCATGAAGTTTTGTTGCATCTAGGTAAACAGAAGATGATATTGGTGATGAGGTCATAAGACAAACAAGTCTTTAATAGGAAGTTACCATTGCTGTTTCTGTTTCTGACTCTGTTCTTCCCAAGGATTCCCATGCCTACTCTGGCATTAAAGTAACTCAGAGTTATAAGCCTGTCCTCTTTTGGCACATTGATGATGAAGGTCTCCAGGTCTTCATAATATTTTTTCTTTGACCTCAGGAGTGTGTGTCATGTTGGAGACATATATACTGATAATGCTTTCCTACAAGTGACAATCCCATTATTATGAGCCTATCATTCAGTCCTTTTGAGAGGTATACACGTTTGTTGATTTGGGAGATGCATAGATAATCATTGCTGTCAAGAGAAGAAAAATGGAGAATAAATCCAATTGATAGTGGCAAAGGGATAGAATCAAGATAATGGAGTGAAAGCAACATTTTGTGGAACTTTTGCAACATACCCTTTCTACAACAATCTTCTTAAAAAAAGGTCAATCTGAATCCTAGGGAGGAAACCCATTGAAAGTCACAGTCACTTTCAAGTTCAGGTGAGCTTAGAAAGACAAAAAAAGAGGTCTGTGCACACTTATGGTTAGGGCTGGCCAGGAGCACTGCATCTAGAAGGAGTAGCACTAGTAAAGGTAGCAATATCTGGCTGTGGTAGTGGTAGTAATTACAGGGAGAGGCTCTATATCAATGTACAGAAAGAGAACTGTACACCTGGGAAGAGATACCTATGGACCCCTCTCTTAGCACTAAATGGAGGAAGATGTTGGGGGTGTAAGCTCAGTTCCATGTGGACAGTCTCGGGCAGGTAAAGGTGAGGACTTCTAAACCTTAGAGTTCTCATGAGGCCCCCCAGGGAACAGCTGGGAATTGAGGTGTGAGACCCGGGCTATCTCGTGCATTTCCGCCTCTTCTCTGTGGGAAACTTGCTGGGGAGAGCATCCCGCCCTCGAGATTAATCCATGGTCTGAGCACACCTATTGTTATCTAAGGGCTGGGAAGAGGCACGGTATTCAGGTGCAAACTATGCAGCGGGAGAGCTTAAGTAGGGTCAGGAAAGCCTGAAGGTGCTCTTAGTGCTGAGGGGCCCTTAGAGCACAGAAGTCCCCTCTTCCCTCTCCCCTCTTCCCTCTCCCCTCTCCCACTCCCACTTCCATTCTCTTACTGTAAGATCTTTGCCTCCTTGGGAAGAGGATTCCTCTCTCCTGAGGAAGAATTCACCCTGCACATGTAACCAAGACCCTGAATAAAGCCTAACCCTTGTTCGACTCTGGAAAGTCTCTTCTCTCACATGTTTATCTGGTTTGGCCAGCCGAAGACCTGCGATAGGTAAGGAAAAACTCGGGTAGCCCATAGGCCTCTAGGCCTGACAGGAAGAAATGCCATATAGGAGATCTGTCACTCATTACTCAGTTCCAGATCATAGGCCCAGGGTTGAGAGAGGAATTAACACGGTCATGTGGGAATAACGAGACTACCTGGTTAAAAATCAAAGCACAGAACAGGAGGGCAATGAGGAGACCCCTTCCCAGACCACACCACATTGGACACACTAGAACCATGGGCCTCACTGATCTGGGACAGCAGTAAAAGGATATTGAAAACAGTTACTCAGGCTATACATTCCTCCTATCCCCAGAGGTTTATTGAGATCAACTTTAATATAAAATCAAGAAAAAGACATAAAAATGAGCAAAAATAAAACCTGCATATAAATAATTCAATGGTGACAGGGAAGCTCAAGACAAAAGCTCAGAAGTTAATGACTTGAAAACATCTATAAACAAAGTGTCAAATAAAAACATAGATTGAACACAAATCCAACAAGAATTCCCAGGAGAATTAAATAAAGACTTAAAAAGAGCAAAATAAGAGTTTTAGAAGAAAAACTGAGAAAGAAAAAGAGACTTCTGCAAGAAAATTATGAAAAAAATTAATAACATGATACAAGTGAAAAAATGTATATTTAACTAGAGCTTAAAATTACAGTTGGGTAAAGGATAAAATGCATTTAAAATGATCAAGAAAATAACTCTTTAAAATTCAGAATTGGCTAAACTGAACAGAAAGATGTATAAAAGATCCCTAAATAACAACTTAACAGTTAATATCAGACAAGTAAAATATAATGATTCCATAAGGAATGAAGAAACAATAAAACTGTCAAAAGACCAAGAAAAAAATGAAAATGTGAAATATATCACAGAAAAAACCAACTGACCTGGAAAATAATAGAGGAGATATTTAAAAATTGTTATACTGCTTGAAAGCCATTATCTAAAAGAAAAGCCTAGATATGATATTGCAAGGAATTATAAAGGAAAACTACCAAAATATCTTAGAACCAGAACTTAGAAGTTAGAGGGCAAAGCAGAAACTAAAAGCACCTACCATTCACCTGCTAAAAGAAAGCTCAAATGAAAAATCCCAAGAATGTTATAGCCCAAATCCAGATCTTGTATATCAAGGAAGAAATACTGTAACCAGCTATAAGAGAATAATCCAAATATAGTAGAGCCATAGTCAGGATCACTCAAGATTTAGTAAGGGAAGAAAAGGGATCTAAGATTGCAACCAAAAATACTCTAACTAGCAAAACTCAGTATATCCCTACCAGGGGAAAATGGATATTTAATGAAATAGAGGACTTTCAGACATTCCTGATGAAAAGACAAGAGTTGAACAGAAAATCTGACATTCAGCCATACCAGTTAAGAGAGGTATAAATAGGATCTCCTGAATGCAAAGTTAAAAGGGTTTTAAAAAGGTTAAACTGTTTACATTCTTAGTTGGGGAAATGATACATGTAATGCCTAAGAACTTAATCATCATTAGAGAAGTCAGAAGTCATCCACTTACACAAAGAGCATTAGTGTGAGTCTGTTATTTTGAAATGATATGAAAAGAAGAATGGAAATGTGAGAAAAAATAACATACTACAAAAAAGCGTAAGGTGGAGGAAGAATGGAGAAAATTATTTCACATAATAGAAGCACACAAGGAGGAGTTTATACAATGGAGGGGGAAATGGTGGAAATGCAGTGACCAGTGCTTCAACCTCACTCTCATCTGAGCTGGATCAAATAGGGAAGAGGAGAAAAGGGTTAAAGATTTATCATTCAAAAAACATACCCCTGAGTTCATTACTTCCTTGCTACTACAATCTCATTGACTTCTGCAATCAACCAATGATTCTTCACATTCTTACATTAAGTTGATGGTCTGAAGAAAAGCACATTTTTGGTCTTTTTGCTTGTTGGTTTGTTTTTTTTTTTTAGGAACAGATGGTGAAAAAAAGAAAGATAAAAAGGAGAAGATAGGATAGAAGGAAAAAATATCTAGAAATCATAATTGTGAATATGAATGGGATGAACTTACCCATAAAATGGAAGCAGATAGCTGACTGGATTAGAAATCAGAATCCAACAATATGTTGTTTATAAGAGGCACACTTGAAACAGAATGATACACAGAGTTAAAATAAGGGGTTGAAGCAGAATCTATTGTAGAGGGTTCAGGGGAGTGCAAGTCCTGTGATCAAGGCCATAGCTGAGGCAAAGCCTGTTCCTGTGGGACTTGTGTTTACTCAAACCTTGGCAGAAGCTCTCCATGACCCTGGAACCTGATTTTCCTACAGATACTGACATTCTTTGCAGAAAAGTTGCAATTGGGTCTGGGAACTCAGGAACTAGCTTTAGGAGCAAGAAAAGCTTCGTTACTTGCTTCGGGTGCAAGGACGTGGGTAAGTCATGAGATGGTGAAGTAATGGGATGAACTCAGCCTGCATGTGATTGTGGTTACAGTCTTTAAAACCCTGATTCTCAGCTGAATAAATGGAGTTGCCTTACATCCTGCCTCCTGCCTCCTTCATTGCTTCTGAGATGAGGGTCTTGCTGGTCAGGACCATCTACCCAAGGAGTTCCTAGGTGAAAGGAATCCTACAATCTATGATGTTTCAGATGAACTTCAACAACAACAACAACAGAGGTAGAGACTGTGGTCTCAGACAAAGGAAAAACCAAAATTGACTTAAGACAAAATTAACAAAACTGCATTTTGTACCATAGACAATGAAATAATGTAAATATTGAACATATATGCAACAAATAGCTTAAGCAACCAAATTCTTGAAAGGTTAAATAAATTACAAGAGGAAATAGACATTTAAACACTACTACTGAGGAACATTTCATATTTAGGTAAATACATAAAACAAATCATAAAATAAACAAGAAAGAAGTTAAGGAGATGAATAGAGTATTAGAAAAGTTAGATATAATAGTCCTTTGGAGAATATTGAATGAAAATAGATAGAAGCTTGCCTATTATTTAGCTGTTCATGGCACCTTCACAATAATTGACTGTGCATTAGGGTAAAAAAAATGCAAAGAGAGGCAGAAAAACAGAAATAGTAAATGAACACTTTTGGGACCATGATGCAATACAAATTGTATTCGATAAGACCTTTAAAGCATATGTTAGAATTAATTAAAGGAGGCAGAGCCAAATGGCAGAGTAGAAACACAGGCTTGCTAGATCTTTTCCCTAAGCTTCACCAAATACCTATAAAAAATGACTCCACACATATTCTGGAGCAGCTGAACCCACAGAATGAAGGAGTGAAGCAAATCTCCAGCCCAAGACAACCTAGAAGGCCAACAGGAAGTGTTTATCACTCCACACTGTGAGCATATCCCAGTCCAGAATGAGCCATGTTGACACAGACGGGACCTGAGCAGGCCTGGGTGGACTGAATTTCTGGTACCTGTGACAGTTTCCACACTTCACAATCCCAAAACATAGAGGTCAAATTGGAAGGTCAGTGGAAGAAATTTATTGGACCTGTGTGAGGGGGGAGAGTGGTCAGGCTCCAGTTCCAGGGAAGCAGAGGAGATGGAGGAGTCTGTGCCAGCCACAGCAGGGGCAGAGGCAGCAGTGGTTTCCGAAGCTGTAGGCCCACAGATTATGGGGAGGTTCTTGTGGTTAACAATACACCCACCAACCCAAACTGGAAGTAGAGGGGTACCTTGACAAAGAGGTCAAAAATCAAGTAAATGGGTGAGGAAATGAGAAAAACCCAGAAAATGAATCAGAGTATAGAATCTTACTTTGGTGACAAGGAAGGCCAACATCTGCAAACTGAAGAAGACAACAAAGTCAAAGTTCCTACATTCAAAGCCTCCAAAAAAATATGAAAGGGTCTCAGGTCATGGAAGAGCTCAAAAACTATTTTGAAAATCAAACAAGAGAAATAAAACAAAAATTGGGAAGAGAAATGAGAGAGATGCAAGAAAATCATTAAAAACAAGTCAACTGGGGCAGAGTGCAGATGGCAGAGTAGAAAGATGCACATACTCTAGCTCTTCCCCCACAGCTCATAAAATACATGTAAAGAAAGACTCTCAACCAATACTAAAGCAGCAGAAGCCACAGAACAACAGAGTAGAGATCTCCAGCCCAGAGTGACCTGGAAGGCCTATGGGAAAGGTCTGTCACATGTGACATGGAACATACCCTGGCCTTGGCCAGGAGGAGCTGGGAGAGTACGGCCAAAGCAGGCCTTGGAGGTGGGATCTCTGGCAGCAGCAGACCCCTCAACCAAAAATGCCAGAAGCAGCTTCAAAGGTCAATGAGAAGGCTTTTTCCCCTCCCTGACAAGGGAGTAGAGTCCTCCCCTAGCACTGGCACCAGGTGGTGGCAGCAGCAGGCAGCAGCTGGCATCCATTGTTCCATTGTTAGACCCTTCAGCTTAAAGCCCCCAGGTGAATTGAGCAGCTGATCTGAATATCAGCCACAAGCCCAGTCAGGTAGTAACTCCTCTCCCTTAATTGTGCCACTTTGGAGGAATTGAGATCTTACACGTCCCCAGAGTAAAACCTACTATCGACAAAGGTACCCAAAGTCAAACAATTGGTTGGGAAAATGCCCAAAAAAGGATAAAGCAATAAGACTATAGAAGGTTGCTTTCTTGGTGAACACATATTCTCTCCCATCCTGTCAGATGAGGAACAACGTTTACCATCAGGGGAAGACAAAAAAGTCAAGGCTTCTGCATCTAAAATCTCTAAAATAAATATGCAATGGTCTCAAGTCATGGAAGACCTCAAAAAGGATTTTGAAAATCAAGTAACAATGGGGGAGGAAAAACTGGGAAGAGAAATAAAAGCAATAAAAGAAAATCGTGAAAAGAGAGTCAACAGTTTGCTAAAGAAGACCTAAAAAGGTGCTGAAGAAAATAACACCTTTAAAAATACAATAACTCAATTGGCAAAAGAGGTTCAAAAAACCAATGAGGAGGGGAATGCTTTAAAAAGCAGAATTAGCCAAATGGAAAAGGAGGTTCAAAAGCTCACTGAAGAAAATAGTTCTTTAAAAACTAGAATGGAGCAGATGGAAGCTAATGACTTTGTGAGAAATTAAGAAATTATAAAACAAAACCAAAAGAATGAGAAAAATAGAAGACAATGTGAAATATCTCATTGGAAAAACAACTGACTTAGAAAATAGATCCAGGAAAGATAATTTAAAAATTAGTGAACCACTTGAAAACTATGATAAAAAAAGAGGCTAGAAATCATCTTTCAAAAAATTATCAAGGAAAACTGCACTGATATTCTAGAACTGGAGGGTAAAATAGAATTGGAAAGCATCCTCCAATTGCTTCTGGAAAGAGATCCTAAAAGGAAAACTCCAAGGAATATTGTGACCAAATTCCAGAGTTCCCAGATCAATGAGAAAATATTTCAAGCAGCCAGAAAGAAACAATTCAAGTACTATGAAAACACAATCAGCATAATGCAGGATTTAGCAGCTTACACATTAAGGGATCAAACAGCTTGGAATAGGATATTCCAGAGGTCAAAGGAGGTAGAATTAAAACCAAGAATCACCTATCCAGCAAAAAATAGTAGAATAATTTGAGAGGAAAAATGGAATTTCAGTGAAATGGAGGACTTCCAAGTACTCTTTTTGAAAAGACTGGAGAAAAGAAAATGTGACTTTCAAATACAAGAATCAAGAGAAACATGAAAAGGTAAACAAGAAAGAAAAGTCATAAGTGACTCATTAAAGTTGAACTGCTTACATTCCTACATGGAAAGATGATATTTGTAACTCACAAGACCTTTCTCATTATTAGGGTAGTTAGACGATATGTATATAAATACATGTGTTTATGTATGTATGCATATATGTATATGTATATGTGTGTATGTATATGTGTATATATAGTACATATATATATGTATATGTATATGTACCAGATCTCAAATGATATTGCAAAGAAGTAATTATAAAAATAATTTGGTACTAGATAAGAAATAGAGTGACTGATCAATGTACAGGTTAAATCCAATATATAGAAGCAAAAAGAAACAGTAACATAATTTTTTATAAACTCAGAGATTGCATTTAGTGGGACAAGAACTCACTATTTAACAAAATCTTCTGGGAAAACTACAAAGTAGTCTGACAGAAAATAGGCAAAGTCCAACATCTCACTCCATATAACAAGATACATTAAAAATGACTAGAATATTTAGACATAAAGAATAATATTATAAGCATGGAGAAAATTATATTTCAGATACCTGGAAAGAGAAAGAGTTCAAGATCAAATAAGAGATAGAGAAGTTCATAGGATATAAAATAGAAAATTATTAATTACTTAAATTAAAAATACTTTGCACAAATAAAGCCAATGGAATCCAAAATCATATATACATATATATATGTATATTATATATACATATATAATTTATGTGTATATTTACATATATATGTGTATATATGTATGTATATACGTGTGTGTGTATGTGTGTATATATATACACACACATATATATATATACACACATATATACACACACACACACACACACACACACATATATATGTATATATATATGTATATATATATATATATATATATATATATATACACACACAATTACACCTTGTCCCTTCCCTTATCCCCATCTTCTCTCTTTTCTTGTAGGGCAAGATAGATTTCTATACCTCATTACCTGTATTTCTTATTTCCCAGTTGTATGCAAAAGCAATTCTCAACATTCGTTCCTAAAATTTTGAGTTCCAACTTCTCTCCCTTCCTCCCTCCTGCCCATCCCCACTGAGAAGGCAAGTAATTGAATATAGGCTATATATGTGTAATTTTGCAAAAGACTTCCATAATAGTCATGTTGTGTAAGACTAATTATATTTCTCTCCATCCCATCCTGCCCCCCTTTATTCTATTCTCTCATTTGACCTTGTCCCTCCCCAAAAGAGTTTACTTCTAATTACTCCCTCCTCCCATTTGCCTTCCCTTCTATCATCTCCCCCATTCCACTTGTCCCCTTCTCCCCTACTTTCCTGTAGAGTAAGATGTTTTCATACTAAACTGAGTGAGTATGTTATTTCCTCCTTAAGCCAAATGCGAAGAGAGTAAACTTCATTGTTTCCCTCTCACCTCTTCCCTTTTCTCCTCCATTGAAAAAGCTTTATCTTACATCTTTTATGAGAGATAATTTGCCCCATTCCATGTCTCCCTTTTTCCTTCCAACATATTCCTTTCTCACCCCTTGATTTTATTTTTTTAAATATCATCCCTTCTTATTCAACTCACCCTGTGCGCTCTCTCTCTCCCTCTCTCTCTCTCTCTCTCTCTCTCTGTATATATATATATATATGTATGTATGTATATGTATATGTATGTGTGTGTGTGTATGTATAATCCCTCCAACTACCAAAATACTGAGAAAAGTCTCAAAAGTTACTCATATTATCTTTCCATGTAGGAATGTAAACTGTTCAACTTTAGTAAGTACCTTATTTCTCTTTCCTGTTTACCTTTTCATGATTCTCCTGATTCTTGTGTTGGAAAGTCAGTTTTTCTATTCAGGTCTGGTCTTTTCATCAAGAATGCTTGAAAGTCCTCTATTGCACTGAATCACCATATTTTCCTCTTAAGTATTATACTCAGTTTTGCTGGGTAGGTGATTCTTGGTTTTAATCCTAGTTCCTTTGAATTCTGGAATATCCTATTCTAAGTCCTTCGATCCCTTAACATAGAAGCTGCTAGATCTTGTGTTATCCTGATTGTATTTCCACAATACTCAAATGGTTTCTTTCTACCTGCTTGAAATACTTTTTTATTCACTTGGAACTCTGGAATTTTGCTACAATATTTCTAGAAATTTCTCTTTTCAGATCTCTTTCAGGAGGTGGTCAGTGAATTCTTTCAATATTTATTTTGCCCTCTGGTTCTAGAATATCAGAACAGTTTTCCTTGATAATTTCTTGAAGGATGATGTCTAGGCTCTTTTTTTGATCATAGCTTTCAGGTAGTTCCATAATTTTTAAATTGTCTCTCCTGGATCTATTTTCCAGGTCAGTTCTTTTTCTAATGAGATATTTCACATTATCTTCTATTTTTTTCCATTCTTTTGGTTTTGTTTTGTAATTTCTTGGTTTGTCATAAAGTCATTAGCTTCCATTTGTTCCATTCTAATTTTTAAAGAACTATTTTCTTCAGTGAGCTTCTGAACCTCCTTTTCCATTTGACTAATTCTGCTTTTTACAACATTCTTCTCCCCATTGACTTTTTGGACCTCTTTTGTCAATTGAGTCACCCTGTTTTTAAAGGTGTTATTTCTTCAGCATTTTTTGGGTCTCCTTTAGCAAGCTATTGACTCATTTTTCATAATGTTCTAGCATTGTTCTCATTTCTCTTTCCAATTTTTCCTCTACCTCTCTCACTTAATTTTCAAAATCTGTTTTGAGTTCTTCCATGGCCTGAGACCAGGATGCAAAAGCCTTGACTTCCTCTGATGGTATGCTTTGTTCTTCCTCGTCCCAAAGGATGGAAGAAAATACCTGTTCACCAAGAAAGTAACCTTCTATAGTCTTAATTTTCCCCTCTTTTTGGACATTTTCCCAACCAGTTGTTTGTCTTTTGAGTCCTTTTTCAAGAGGAGGGTATTCTCTGGAAAACTGTAAGTTCTCAGTTCTTCCAAGATGGCACAATCCAGGGGCAAGAATTTCCTCCTCTCCTGGCCTGTGCACTGATCTGGGAGTGACCAAAAACTTTTCTGCCCAGAATCTGGGAGTATAATTCCCTCTCCACAACTACCTCCAGCTCCACCATGCTAGTGCTCCTGCTCACCCCAGGTCTGGACTCAGGGCTAAGATTCAGATCAGTGGCTTAATTCTCTCGAGAGCTTTAAACAGAGGGCAGGGTTACCACTCATGGCTGAGATTCAGATCAGCTCCTCAATGCGCCCACAGGCTTTAGGAGGAGGGCTCAAAAATGGACACTGCTGCTGCAGGGGCTGCTGTTGTTGGTCCAGACCGCATTCCCTTCTCCTGAGTGAAGAAGCTTTCTCACTGACCTTTGAAGTTGTCTTTGGCATTTGGGGATTGAACTATGTGGGAACTGCTACTGCTAGTGGTGATTCCCTGAAGCCTATTCCAGGTCCTGTCCCTGCCATGCCATGCAACCTTCGGCTGGTGCTATAGACCTTTCCTGTTGGTCTTCCAGGCTATCTTGTGCTGGAAATCTCTTTCACTCTGTCCTTTTGTGGCTTCTGCTGCTCTAGAGTTTGTTTAGAGTCATTTTTTACAGGTATTTTTTGGGCTATGTGGGGGAGCTTCTAAAGGTTGGTCTTTGCACTCCACCAGCTTGACTCCATCCCCTATAGTCTGAGTTCTTTTATGATGTTTACTCATCCTCCCAGTCCAATACTTGACTTCCTAACTCTTGGTCAAAGTAGGACTCTGCTTCCAGTGGGGGTTGGATGGAGGTGGGTGTACTGTCCCAGGATTCAGGGATTTTGTATCTTCCACTTGATTCCCCACCATCTCTTGGCCCATAGCTTCGGAAGCAGCTTCTACTGCCACTGTTGCTGCTGCTGCCATGCCACCACCCCTCTCCACTGCCCTTAGCTGGTGCCACACCTGTCCAGACAGAGTGTTCTTCTTTCACCCAGGTCCCATACAATTTTCTCACTGACTTTTTTGTCTTTTGTGATTTGAGAAGTCTGGAAACTTCCACAGCTGACAATGATTCAGTCCCTTGAGGCCTCCTCTGGGCTGTACGTGCAGGTAGGGCCCATACTGGACTGTACTCCACTCCCTACCAGGTGTTTTAGACCTTTCCTATCAACTTTCCAGGTTATCTTTGGCTAAAGATTTGTTTCACTCTGTCATTTTGTGGGTTCGGTAGCTCTAGATTTTGTTTAGGGTCATTTTTTACAGATATTTGGAGAGCTCTGGAAGAGAGCTCAGGGAAGTCCCTGCTTTTCCTTCACCATCTTCTCTCCACCTTCCTCCCTCCCTCCAGCATTCTTGAATGTGTTGTGTAACCTCTATTTGATCCTGCCTTCTCAGCAATTTCTTGCTGTTGTCATTGTTATTCTGGATGTTCTAGCTGGTACCAGATCTCACAATTTGCCTTAATCTTTCTGTCTTAGTCTCCTGATGGTTCTTTGACTATTTCTATTTCTTTCTCCTTTAATAATCCCAAACTATGAGTTAGTTTGATCCTCTGCTATATCCCTAAGAAGTCCTCTTAAGTTATTAGATTTTGAATGGGTCTCATGCTTCCTGTACTCAGTCTAAAACTATTCAAGTGCTGAACTGACTCTGTCTCAAACTCTGGTTCACATTGCTTTGAGGAATACTTAGGAGTATTTTGTCTCACTGCCCAGTGACCTAGAGAAACAGGGTCTATCTTTTGTCTAACAGTTCCTTTCAGATAGGGAAGGACTAGGATTTTGCTTCAGGTATCTGTTTGATACAGATAATGTTCTTTTGCAAATTTACTGAAGCATTCTTATTCAGGGCCCTGGTTGACTTCAGAAGAACTCACTTTGGCTTCCTTGTTGTTTTCCCTTTCCTAGTCTCCTCTGGCTTCCAACATGTTTAGTGGGATTTATAATGGTTTTCCTGGAAGGGGTTCTTCTATCAGTAATCATAGGCTCCTTTATTGGGGAGGCCTTTCAGCCTCTATGAACTTTCAACTTGATATCCAGGGTATGTGCTAGCATCGTTGGTGTGAACTCTCTTCTCGCCTCTAGTGGCTTTTAGTAATATTTTTGTACTTTTCTGAACTGGGTGAAGAAGCTTAATTTTTGTTTCTCTTTGGTTTTGTTTATTGTTGTTCAATCTGGGATTCTTTTTGTCTTTTCCCTAGAATATGTATACAATTGCCTGATTTCCACTACAATTTTTCATTTCACCATCTTAGTTAGAAGTTACCTAATACCTCTTAACTGCTAATAACCTTTACTCAGTCCTCATTCTTCTTCACCACATTATAGGCTTTGCCACTGTTGATCTCCTCCTCTTGGATATTCTCCCCTGATTCAGCTTTCATAATGCTTTTCCCCCCTGAATCTACTCCTACTTATGTGTGCATTCTCCTTTATTCCGCTTGTTGAGTCATTGCCAATATTCTGGCCCTTAAGTGTAGGTGCCTCCCAAGTGATATCCTAGGCCCTACTCCATCTCCACACCCTCTCTTCGTGACAAGTTTCCTGGTGTTCATTTATTATCTCTTTGTAGATAACATCAAGTGCTATATATTTGTCTGTATTCTTTCTCCTGAGATTTAGTCCCAATTATGTGTTTGACATCTTCATTTGAAAGGTCCAATAGTATCTCAAAGTTTACAAATAAAAAGTAGAACAGCTATCTCCACTGAAGACATCACTATCTTTCTGAACACAAGGGTTTACAAACTTGTCATAATTCTTAACTTGCACCTCTCCCTCACCTGCCACATCATCAGTTGCCAATTCGTGTCCATTCCATGTTTAGAAATCTCTTACATTCTTTCTATTCTCCCAACTCACATTGTCACTACCTTGGTTGAGGTCTCTACCTCATATCAGGACTATTATAATAACCTCATAAGTTTATTCTGAGTTTTGAAACTCCCCTCTCTCCAAAATACACTCCACTAAGTTACCAAAATAATATTCTTAAAGCACAAATATATTTCTTTCCTGCTCAAAAACCTTCAATGGCTCCTTGTTGCTTTTACATAAAATGCTAACTTTTCTGGATTGATTCATGTAATTCCACTTCACACACCTATATTTCAGTCAAACTCTTGATTTAGAAATTCACTGAAAATGGCATTCTATTTCCCACTTGAGTACATTTTCATAGGATGAACCCATGCCTTGAGTACATAACCTGCTCTTCTCTTCTTCTGAAAATCTGTTTCTTCTAGGTCTAGTTTACATACCACTTCCAATGATTCCCTTTTTTTTCCCTTTTTTTTTTGATCAGCCTTATTAGATTAGTGATAGATTAGTGCTCTGTTCCTCCTGAATTCATCATTCATATACTACCTTATATACATGCCATATTGCTCCATAGAATGTAAGTGGCTTTAGCATAGGAACTTTGATTTTTATTTGTTTGTTTTTGTCTTTGCATTCCCAGAACCTAGCATAGTACTTTCCACATAGCAGCTGATTAATATTTTGAATATTAGATTAGAAGCTACCAGATGATTGATTCATCAGAGTGAACTCAACTTCTGCCCTTTGTGTCATTTTCTCAGGCTCTTTATTTGTACTCTCCTCTTCAACTAATGAAAACCTGAGATTTTATATATATACATATATATATATATACACATATACATATATACATAGACACACATACACACATACACACCCACATGTATACATATATGCATACACATATACACATGCACACACATATAAATGTATACACACACATGCATACACGTACTCACACATATACATGCACACACATGCACACGCAATACATATATGCATACACACAAACATACACACATGCACACATATGTGTATGTATATGTGTGTGTATACATATGTAAATGTGTGTGCGTGCGCATACATATATGATAGCTTGGGTGGTATGCTGAGATGTACTACTTCTTCCAGTCTACTATACATTTTCATATTTGTATTTAATATCACTTCAGAAACAGGCATTCGGTGCTACTATATAGGAAGCACTCTAGGGAACATAAAGATTAAGCTATAGACTCTCCCCTCATGGAGTTTTCAAATGAGATAATTATTCTTTACTCCCTTGAGTAATTTTTCACCATAATTACATTTTTCAGGAACCTTGCATTTTGAATTCTATTATTCTTCCTAAAAATGTGTTTCAATTCAGTATGAGGAAGTGCGGTACAATGGGAAGAGTGCTAGATCTGGTAATAGCAAACTCCAGTTCCAGTCCTGATATTAACTACCTAAGACACTTTGGGCAAGTCACCTAAGGCAATTGGATTTCATGTGTAATATGAGGAGTCACTACTAATTAAACTCAAAGGTATCTTGGAGAGTGCATCTACCCCAACAATATAATTTTATGATATAAGGATATACAATACCCTTATAATACAAGATGATATAATCCCATAATCTTACAGATGAAGAAACTGAGTCCCAGAGACATTCAGGTCGTAAGAACTGGAGGCAGAATTTGATTACAGAATTTGGTGACTCTAAGTCTAGCATTTTATCAGCTATGCAATAGTGACTCTCAAAAAATAATGGTAGGGAAAAGGGCACTCAGATAGGACACTTTTAAAAATGCAAAAGTAGCAATTCATAGGATTATAGAGTATTGAGTTAGAGCGAATCTTAGAAATTATCTGATTCCAATGCCCTCTGCTAAGTGCCATGAGAATTGGAATGATGGAATTGGAGTTAGGAAGAAGTGAGTTCTAATTCTGCCTCAGCCTTGTTCTGTGACTCTAGGAAAATCACTTTATATTTCTCAGCCTCAGTCGCCTTCTCCGAAAGTGGTGGTAATAATAAATCCTATTTCACCAGGTTATTAGGAAGATCAAATAAAGATAATATGCCTAAGTAAAGTGCTTTTCAAACCTTAAAGTGCTATATAAATATTAGTCATTATTTATACACATGGAAACTGAGGAAGTACGGGATTTGCCCAAGGTCACAGGTAGCAATCGAGGAAGTCAGATTTTTTTACCCAAAGTTTTCGATTTCTTCTGATAACCTTCCCACTATATGATATTGCCAAATTCATATGAGGTTTTGGGAAAAGTTACTAGCGCACTTAACCATGTCCTTCATATCAGCATTTTCCCCCAAATACCATATGAATATTTAATAATGATGTTTAGCATTTGAGCACCCAACCCAACCTTAAAATGACTCTTCTGTATAATTAGCACATTAGTCACTGGGTAAAGATTGAGTTGAATGAATAATTCAAATACAATTCTGCAGAAATGCTGGTTAAAGGCCCTCTATAAAAGCTTACAAAATGAAATCCTCTTCAATTTAACTTGAGAACAAGTTAAAGACTAAAGGAAAAAGAGAAGAGCAAAATTGTTTGTTTGTTTCTGTTTTCCCTGTTGACAGATGGTCAAAGAAAGACCCTGCAAAGCTAAGGGAATGGAATCCTTCTAGTCATTTGTTATTAAAGGAAGCAGTGGACAATGTTAACACTGCAGAAATACAGAGCCTAACCTTGAAGCTTTGATAAACACCATGCTGAAGGATGGGAAGAAACGTGTTGGCAAAATGCAGGATCTGAGTCACAGTTCACTGTTTCTTTCTTCATCTTTTCCTTTCATAGGCTAAATTAAGGCCAAGAGAATACTGCTGTATACATTGTGGTCTAAAATCTCACTAGGCATCCACCTATTCCCTAAAATACTTTTGATCAGAGCAGAAACATTTATGTTGAAGTTTCATTGCCTTAGGACAATGCAGTAATTTAGTGTGGTGAAATGGTCCGATTAGCAGTTGGGACCAGTGAGGGGAAGCTAACTGGAGTGAAGAGGTGAGAGAGAGAAAGAATTTTATTCCTCAAGCACAACAAACTGCTCAAGGGGTAGAGAAGATGTGAAAAAAATCAGAAGGAAGTGGAGCCGGAAAGCCAGTGGCAGTGATAATTGGAAACAAAAATGACTTTTAAAACCCTTCAAGGCCAAAGTCCATAGAAACAAGCAAAGGAAAAATCCCCTCAAGGACTTCAGTTTTCTCATGAAATTGGTCCAAAGCATGTATAATAAAACAAGCATAAATCCTACCCGGTAGATTTAACTGAAGACAGAAAATAGGAATGTGGAGAGAAGAGTAGCATGACAGAAGACACTGACTCTCTGGGTAATTTACCTGAAAAAAGACTAGCCAATAGCTAGATTCAGCTGCTTTTTATCAGGGGCTACCCTCACCCCAATATCTATTGTGACTTTTGAGCAAGGCAGAGTGTGTAATCTTTTTAACGTGAGTCTCAGTCAGGGAATCAGTCAATAATTGGGGATGGAAATTGTTTCCTGTGACCACATGCTGAATCCAGGTCATGTTAAATAAGAAAGGGATGGGGCAGCTACACACCAGGACACATCTGGTGAATGCAGTAGTGAGGGCTGGGAACCCTTTGACTGTGAGCACTTTCAGGAGAACAAAGTCCCTGGTTTTGGTTCCAGGTCAAAGAGGACAGTTGTAGTTTGTAGACATCCAAGGGAGCAAAATCATTACTGGGACAATGTGGCTGGAGGCCCTAGCTATAGTTTGGGATTAGAGAGGAGAACCCAAGGCTTAACCACAAGACAGACCTTAGAAAACACCAGTGAAAAGTACCTGAGAAGTGGGACATCATTCCCCATACTTAAGGGGATTACACTAATACCAACTGAAAAAACAAACTAAAATTAACTAAGTAATGAATGAATAAATAAATAATAAGTAAGCAAAGGAGAAAGAACACAATGATAAACAGTTAGCACGGGGATGGAGAAGATCTGAGTTCACATTCAGAGGAAGATAGTGGAGCTAAAAAAGCCATTTCTTTTTTAGTAAGAAATGGCAAATTGTCTCAACTACAAAAGGATTTCTTGGAAGATAAAAATCAAATAACAGAGATTGAGGAAAAATAGAAACAAAATTAAGGGAAATCCAAGAAAGTTAAGAAAACCATGAAAAGAAAATCAACCAACTTGAAATAGAGAATCAAAAACTTAAGAAGAAAGTAATTCCTTGAAAACTAAAATTGGGTAAGGGGGAGTTAATGATGTTCTAAGACACAAAGAGATAATAAAATGAAATCAAATGATGAAAAAAATAGAAGAGAAAGTGAAGCATCTTGTCAGAAAAGCAACTAATCTGGAGAACAGATAAAGGAGGAATGATATAAGAATAGTTGTGAAAATTATGATTAAAAAATCTTGATGCAGTATTGCAAAAAAAAAACCATTACCCTGAAGTTATAGAAAAAGAAGTCAAAGCGGAAATAATCATCATCTGAAAGAGATATCAGGAGGAAAACTTACAAGAATTTTATAGACAAGTTTCAAAGCTCCCAGGTTAAGTAAAAATTATTAGAAACAATAAGGGAAAGAAACAAGAGTTTCAATATCATGGAGCTACCATAAAGTTTGCTCAAGAACTAGCAGCTTCTTCATTGAATACTAGGTTTCATAGAATAAAATACCTGGGATTACAACCAAGGGTAACTTACCCAGCAAATTTAAGTATAATACTGAAGGGGAAAAAAATGAAAATTTAATGAGCTCAAAGACTTTTAGGTTTCGTTACAAAACTCCCAGAACTTAAAGTAAAATTTTACATACAACATCCAGAACTATAAGGTAAACATTAAAGACCAAGTATAATGGATTCAATAAGGTCAAATTGTTTGCTTTGTACATGTGAATATATTAGCAGTACTCTTATGATTGCCATCATTATTTGGGTAGCTTGAAAAAAAGACTTCAGCCATGCTGAGTATGATGGGGTGACTAAAAAAACTGTGTCGAGAGAGATAAAAAGGAATAATTCTTTCATAAATGAAGCATAAAAGGAAAAATTGACACAGAAGAAGCCTATAGGTTGGGAGGGCAGGTTGTGCTGGAACCTTATTCTCATTGTGAATGGGTTAAAGAGAAAAATTCCATACATATATACTTACATGCATACATACAGTATAAATTCAGAAAGAAATAAGAGTGCAAGGGGACAAGGTAGGGGAGAGGATGAGAAAGGACTTGTAGAGAGATGGGTAGGTTAAGGAATAGGAGGGCAAGGTAGTGGGTAAAAGCAAAGCAGTGGAATGGAGGCAGGGTAAGAAGGACAGTGATGAAAAATAGGAAGGAGGAAAATACACAATTAATTGTAAATTAAAAAGTGAATGAGACAAGTTTACCCATAAAATGCAAATAGGTGGCACATTAAAAATTTAAATTCAATGATATATTGCCTTTTGCATATATCAATATATAGGCAACATATATATATACACACAAACACACATATATATATCATATTAGAATGAAAGATACACAGAAAGATCAAATAAAGGGCAGGAGTAGAATTTATTATGTAAAAATTGCAAAGGTAGTAAGCATGTTCTCACACAAAGTTGAAGTTAAAATCGATGTGATCAAAAGTGAATAATAGGGAAACTACAATATGTGTCAGTGATATTATTACATATTGTCTAAGACCATTCGAAATAACAAGACAATATAAAATACCAGAATGTATACCTGTCAAAACAGATATAGGAACTATATAACACAAACATAAAATACTTTTTATATAAATACAATCAGTTCTAAATAATTGAAGCATTGTTCTTGGGTAAGTAAAGCCAATATAATTTTTAAAAATGACAGTTTTGCCTAACTAATCCATTTATTTAATGTCATCCAAATTATTGAATTTTTTTTTTCCGATTTAGAAAAAAATAATAATTTGGAAGAGTAAATGATCAAGAACTTCAAAGAAACCAGAAAAAAAAAAAGATGTAAAGGAAGTAGATTCAGCAGTAACAGATCTTACACTTTACTAAAAGGGAGAGAGCATTATTAAAGGGTTAAAAGTAAAATTTTAATTATTTTAAATTAAATTTTTTTGCATAAATAAAAACTATGTAGCTAGACTTCAAGAAATGCAGAACATTGGGGGGAAAAGAAACTTTCATTGACCATCTCTGAGATAGGATATGATTGAGTTGGTATGTTATTGTGATGTAGGAAATAATGAGCTTGAAAAACATGGAAAGCACCTATAAAGGAAGATGCTATCCACCTTCAGAGAAACAGATGACGAGTGAAAATAAGCAAAATACAGTGTTTTATATATATATATGTATACGTATATATATATGTGTGTGTGTGTGTATGTATATGAGTATATACATATATGTTTGTATATATATATGTACATGTGTGTGCGTGTGTATGTGTATGTATATCTACTGAATTGTAGTTGTCTTAGGGTCTGGAGGAAGGGAGGGAAAAATTAAGTAAACACTGCACAGCTAAGAAAAATAGAAAACCAATAAAGAAGCAAGGAAAAGCTGGGTAGCTTTGAAAACAATGTGTAGCATTTATTGTATAGATTTTCTTGAAATGGAAATTTATTGTTTTATATTGAATCCTCTCTTATGGTCTGTCATGTATGTGACACTTTTTTTCATTTCTCATTTTATATTTAAGTTTAAAATTTTTTAAAAATGAAAAAAAAAGATAAACAAGGGGTAGATAGGAAGGCATAAGGAAGTGGGAAGCGGTATAATCTAAAAGAGAATGCAAATGGAATATAAGTGAGAATGGAGTCATTAATTCCTTCCTAATTAGCCAAGGAAGAGACCAGGAAATCAAGGAATTTAACAAAATCAGAATGGGTTCTTTGGGGCTTTGAATTCTCATGGAATTTTCTGGCCTACTACGTTTTTCAGCTGAGGATCGACTCCTATCTATGCATTTCTTGCCTTGCTGAGAACTCAACAACTAAAAAGGAGGGGCCTCAAGCTGTTTTGTACCTCTCACCATGAACATGCCATTCCACTAGGCTCAATAAAAAAAAAAATGGCTTTGTTCAATCAGTTGTGGGAATTATGCATGTGACTTGGCCTTGGAGAAACCAAATTCCTACATCTAAGACTGTTTTTCATAGTTCCATTACTTCACGACAAGTTAAAGTGATTCTAAAGGTCATGGATGAAATTGGAGTTATAGTCACATTATGCAGTAAAAAATTCACCCAGAGGTCCCATTACCTCATCACTTCTACATGCTCATTAGTAGTAGCGATCCATGGTTACAACATATCCCTTTCCAGGTCCATCAGAATCAAACCTGAATCAATGACATTATCCCAGAAACATAGCCAAATTTAACGAATTAAACAATCACTTGATTCCCTAGATTCTTGCATTCATTAGTCAAAGTTCTGTAATTCTTGGCCTCTTTGTTGCCCCAGTGAGTAGGTAACCAGTTCTTATTTGGTAAGATTGCAGAATGAACAAAAGATCTCAAATACAATAAATTTATTTCCATTTTGGGACACTTGAACTTTCTATCATTACATATATTGCTTAAGAGATCTGAAAACACTGAATTAATCAATTAAGGCACCTTATTACTGGGAGAGGTAATGTTTGCATTAATGGAGACTTTAGCTACGTTTGCTTAAGCTATTTGAGGCAGCTAGGTGGCACAATAGATAAAGCACTAAGCTTAGAATCAGGAAGGGTCATCTTCATGAGTCAAATCTGAATTCAGATACCTATTAGCTGTGTGACCCTGATCATGTCAGTTAACCCCTTTTGCCTCAGTTCCTCATTTGTAAAATGGGATGAAGAATGAAATGACAAACTACACTGGTATATTTGCCAAGAAAACCCCAAATGTGGTCACAAAGAATCAGGTACAACTCAACAACAGCAACTCCCATTCAAGTTAGATAGTGGCAGAGAGTTAAAGAAGTGAGGCCTAGGACTAAATAAATATGGAAGGAGAAGAATGATGGGATACCAGAGTGGTTGATCCTGGATATAACAAGGATACTGAACATCGCAAGCTAACATGGGGTGAACAAAAGAGAGTTTTCAAACTATATAATTCACAATGCTACTTGGATCTGGTATTAGTCAAACACTTCAGTGTGCTTCTTACACCATAGCAACCATAATTCCCATTGGGTTCTATGACATGCTAACTTGGAAACCATTAAATAAAGCTCTATTTCTGTCAACCATATAGTTATTGAGACATTTTACAGAGTATAATGAGGGTCAGTGAAAGGTTCTTCCCTATTCTGTTCCCAAGGTTTATGGAGGTGGCTGAATCCCTATCTGACATGACTGACTGGGATTTATGTCAACTTCCTGAAGTGTGTATTTGAGATATGATAAAAAGCCAAACAAGACTCACAAAACCAAACTGCTACCAGCTTTTGCTGATTCATGTGGGAATAAGGAATCCTTCCAGAAGAAACCTGGAAAGAGTTACTAGTGACTCTAATATTCTGGCTAGGAACTTGTGGGACTTGGGGGCACAAGTGGTATTTTAATCTGTTATTCCAATGGAAAGTTCATTTTTTTTTTTTGGAAAAGAAACAAAAAATGAATAGCTGGCTATTCAAATGGTATTAAATAAGATAATATTGTTTCCAGGACCATGTTTGAGAGAAATCAAAATGATGAGTTATTTGTTAAGGATAGAATAAATGTTATAAGGATTGAAAAGAAATATTTGACTAGAGAAAGTTAGTCTGATCAAAATAGCTTTAAAATATACATGCAAGGAAAGAAAGGGAGAAAAATCCAAATTACAAATGTTAAATCATATTAAGGACACAAGAAGTGAAATTATAGTGGAAATATCTCATTATTATTCAAATGAAAAAATAATTAAACAAAGGCCTAGATTCAAAAACTTGTGGTCCCAAACGTTTAATTACCAACACAGAGAATCTGAAAGTTTAATACAAACATAAGTTTAATCTCACTGATGTCATCTAGACTTGATGGTAATGGACTTATACTTAAACTTTAGCAATGGAAATGTATTCCTCATTTAAAAGAAATACATGTTATAGAATCATAAGTGGGGAATGAGGGATGCTGCATGTGAAGAAGGTATAGATGTGAGAAAATTCGTGAATCTTAGAATGGAAACATGTTGGAGTTTACTTGAAGAAGGATAAAAGGAGAAAGAGAGAGAGAGAAAGAGAGAGAAAGAGAAGAGAGAGAGAGAGAGAGAGAGAGAGAGAGAGAGAGAGAGAGAGAGAGAGAGAGAGAGAGAACATGTTGCTTCAGGAATATACAACAAACCACCTTGCCAAAAAGGGGATATGAATGATGAGTTCCTAACATAGACCATGGAGCCAAGATATATTCGTGCTAGGAAAAACACAGAAGTTCCAAGTCTCATTCCATTATAAACAGAGGATCTAATACATTCTTTTCTTGAAATGTTATAATTTAATCTTCCAGAAGCATAAGGAAGCTACTTGAATAGTTGCTACTCTGGATTTAATTCTGATATACATAAAATCAAAAAAGGAAATGATTGAACCTTGGAAGAAAGTGATCATGTCATTTTGAAATTCATAGTAACTAAAATAGGGAAAACTACCTCAATTTCTTTAGTAAAATGTGTGTCTGTGTGTGTGTGTCTGTGTCTGTGTGTCTGTGTGTGTTTACCAAGAGGGATGGTACACCTAGCTTAACTCCATCCTCAATCTTATATGAAGGGAAAAATATTAAAATAACTTTCAGATAATATTTGGGCATGATCTCATTGCTAAAATGGACAAAATGGAGCAAAGGTCAAGAGGGGAAAATATTCTGAAAAATGAAGTTCTAGTAGTAGAACAGCAAGTGATACTAATAAAAAAAGGTACGGAGATTATGAGAATCTAAAGAAATTAATATAGTTACATAAGAAGGTCACTAGAGAGCTCAGATGAACATAAAAAGTGCATGTACATAAAAAGAAAATTCAGGATGAATATGAAAGAATAGAAAAGTCCATTAAGATAAGGAAGGTAAAACCCAAAATAAGTGAAGCTTCATAAAAAAGTGCTAAGGATAATAAAAAGGACATTTTGAAAGTCTGCTCAGAGTAGAAAGAAAAGAACAGATGCAGTACTTAAGGTGAATTGTAACAGAAAACAGAGATAAAAGAGAATTATTTGGAGCCTGTTTTGTTTCCATCTTCACTATCATTGAGAACATCTTCAACCTATTAAGGATAGAATAAACATAGCTGACATGAATTTCAAGCAGAAGATATGTGAATAGGTAGTAAGTTATCACTTGGATTCTTAAAATGACTTCACGTTTCCTGATCTAGACACACTAAGAGGTTCTGCAGCTAACAGAAAAATAAAATGCAGTTTTAATTGACAATATACAGTCACTAATCTTAGAAGAATGTGACCTATTATGAAGATAATCTAGTAATAGTACACAAGCCACTATCCTCTTATTAATTTTCATTAAATTCTCTATAGACTAGGGATCTCAAATTCAAGTAGAAATGGGAGTCACTTAGTAGTACATACAGATATGTAACTAGTAGAAGTAGAGAGTCAGAGAAGAATGGATTCTGTACTATCCCCTTCTCTTAGACTCAGGGTCCTCCCAATGTACTACTAGAAAATGGAGAATTTCTATTTCAATAGACAAAATGAAACTACTTAATTTCCTTTTTGTTTATATCTTGTAGGTGACACAAAGTTAGTTGGCAGAGGACAAAAACAGTATTTTCAAGTGACGAAGAGATGACTATAGCTAAGAGTGAATTTTGGCCAAAGGTAAGTGGGAAGAGAATAAAGAGAAGGGAAGACTTAGAAGAGACATTGGAAAAGGAAATTTAGAAAATAATAGAATGTCATAGTCTCCTTAATGTGTGTCCACGTCTTTAGAAACATTGAAAGCCCTTGAGACCAGAAGAAGAATATAATGGAGATGTGGGTAGTAGCACTGTTAAATACCACTTAGGATAATAGTGAAAGTATTTTGGAAAGGAAAGGTAATAATTGAGTAGTCAATGAGTTATGCTGATATGATTCAGGGGAAGGAAATGAGAGAGGACAAAACCACTCAATTTCAGTTAACAGTCAATTAAAAAACTTTTGGTCAAAATACAGTAAGCTGAGAAGAAACAGTCTGAGAAGAAATAGTGTGAGAATAAATAGGAGTTTTCTGAAATGCTGGTGGGGATGAGAGTGAGGCAGAGTCCCTCCAATAACAAGTCAAAAAGTAGGCTTCCCAAATCACCAAGGTTTGTATCATTCAGAAAAGTATGCACATATCTAGCTGATCCGAAGACTGGTCCAAGCCTTATTGGCCAGTAACCTATACATACAAGTACGTATACATTTGTATGCATATTCCTACATATATATGAATATATATATATGTGTCTGTGTGCATATGTATATATATATATATACATATATATGTGTGTGTGGTTATGTATATATATATATATATATATATATATATATACACATATAATAATAATAGCTAAATATAATTAAAATAGGCAAAAACTCCATACCTCATTATGATCACTTTCTTCAAAAGAAAAAAAAAACAGAATTGGCAGACATAGGTGAATTTAACCTGCCAAATATCAAATAACATCATTAAAAAAATTTACTGCCTTTTAACAAACAGAAAAAGACTTCTAATGGATTTAATACACCCATGACAAAGCAAAAAAGCAAGGATAGCCTTCAATTCATTAGGTGGTCCCTCTGTAAGCTTTTAGTAAGACATAGATGAAAGTGGAATAAAATAGCATGGCATGGATGGGATGCAATCTCACTTGTTAGAGAGAACTCCCAGACTAATGAGATCATAGATCTTTTTGAATATTAGGATGATTCCTGACATTTTCCATTCAAAATTAAAGATTTAATGAAAAACTGTATTTGATAGTTACATCTCTTTAGACTAGTAGCTCTCTGCTCTCTCTCTCTCTCTCTCTCTCTCTCACACGCACAAACACACACACACACAAACACACTTAGTGACAATTTACATTATCTGTCAAGTACAGTCAATTGCCCCCCCAACACCTCGCTGTATGAAAAATTATTGTCATCAGTCTTAACCTCTTCACTCTAATGAACTCAAAAACGTATTCTAGGTCAACAATAGTGATATCAGAGGTTGCAATATTTTCTCTGTGTGTACGTGTATATGTATATATATACATATGTGTGTGTGCATGTGTGTTTGTATGTATGTATATACACACATGAGTTTTATTGTCTCATCACTAAGAGTCTCCTAAGTAATAGATTATTTTAATCATAAAATCTCATAAAGATAATCAATTCAGGCATGGAATAATGCAGTCTTTTATCAGTAGAAGGAAAACTTGCATAGATGTAACTGTACCTTAAAGTATTAAAGCAAGCCTGGGTCTCTCTCCCTCCCTCCCTCTCTCTCTCTCCTTTAGTCTCTGTCTCTGTCCCTCTGTCTCTGTCCTTCTGTCTCTGTCCCTCTGTCTCTGTCTCTGTCTCTGTCTCTGTCTCTCTCTCTCTCTCTCTCTCACACACACACACACACACACACACACACACACACACACATACACAAACACACAGATGCGCAAAGGCTTTCTTTCCCTTGAAGCATTTGTTGTTGTCATGGCAATGGATGCTAAAACAACAACAAACCAACAAACCCCAAACCATATTTTAGATCCAAATGTTTGATTTCTTGGCATGAGTCTAGTCCTTCATCCCAAACTCTATTGCGCCATTAACAACCACCCACGGGGAGGCCCAAAGAGGGAAGGATGGTAGCTGGAATAACTATGATTTAACAAAAGCATTAATAATACTTTTGCAAAATAGCAAGTGAGAAAAATGTTATTTCTTTTATATGAGAAACTTTCACTGAACCGTCTTCTTTTTCTGCATTTTATCATGCATTTCTGAAAAAAGATGGTACTTAATACATATTTCTTAAACTATCAACTAGGTTTCTATGATTAAATAAAAGAAGGAAAGTAGAAAAACAGCTGCCAACATTGCTGAGGTTTTTGCAGTCACTCCATAACAACTTCTTCTTCTGATTTCTACACCATACACAGTATATGTGAACAAATTCCCCAAAGGCCAGTCTGGCTTTGCTGTAATGATTTCCATACAATTAAATGAAACTTAATTAATACATACATACATACACACATACACACACACACACACACACACACGCACGCACCTCACCAGAAAATAATCAACCACTCTCCCAAAGCAAACTGTGAATTTTCTTTGTGTATGTACAAAATCTAATCTTTTCTCATTCTTTCTTCTCTCTTCTTGCCATCTAAGGCAGCACAGATGTAGCAATATGGCCTTTTCCTCCGAGCTCTATATTGCTGAACTGAATAGTAACTTGCAAACCAATTTGTAGCCCAGGGAAGAAAAACTACAAAATTAATTCCTTATCCCTTTCTCCTGATACCATTCGCATGACCCTTAATTATGTTCACAGGGTCCTATTCAGAATGCGTAATGCCGGCCTAGGAGACAAGGGAGGCACCAGGCAAATCAAACAAAAAGATAACCTTGTGAAGGTTTTGTATGTGAAATAATAAAATATTGTGTTCACATATATAAGAGAAAAATGTGTAGGAAAGATATGACTTTCTAAATCAATTTGGACTAGAATATATCAGTGAAAGTCTGATAAAATTGAAAATAATTTTGCCTAGTCCAGTTTCAGTATCGTAATGATTGCTCACAATTCTATGGCTTTTTAAGATTTGCAAAACACTTTCTTCATTCTAACTTTATGAATTAAGCAGCAAAATCATATTTATTCCCATTTTACAGATTAGAAAATTGAAGTTCATAGAGGTGAAATGACTTAGCCATTACCATATAGTTGTTATAGGTGAAAACAATATTAGAACTCGATTCTCTGAACTTAAACCCAATGTTCTTTTCACTGTCATAGGGTATATAGCAGTGTGGCCTGTATAGTCTCACAACATTCATGTCACTTCAAATGTGATTATGCCTTTATTCAGTGATAGTCAGAAGTAACATTGATTTTCATGGTTCCCTCACATATCTGTGGACATGCATCATCAACTACATTAAAAAAAAAAGCTATGATAAAAAACGATGCTAAATATGTCTACCTGTCAGTATTTCCTGAACAATATTCTCTTTTATGCAAATTATCTCCTTTGCAGGCTTCTTTTCTGGATCAGTATCTATGACCTGCGGGGATACTCCAAGGCTTTTATCTAGGTCCTCTCTATCTTCTCTGTACCTCCTTTCTTTTAGTGATCTCAGTTACCATGTGTTTAGTTATCATCTTAACAGCACTAACTACCATTTTGTAAATATCCAGGCCTAGCTTCTATCCTGAAATTCAATCCCACATCACTGACTGCCTGCTAGGCTTATCTAGATAAAGATATATTGTCTAAGTTTTTCAAAAAAAATTCTGTATAAAACAGAACTCAGTTTTAATTTTTCATGTTAACTTCCTTATTTCTGTCAAGGGTGACACCATACTCCCAGTCCTTCAGGTTCACACTTCAGAGTCATCCTTGATTCTTATTCTCTCTCTGTCTGACTCTCTCCCCGCCATCTCTTTCCTTCTCTTTCTCCCTCTGTCTCCCTCCCAATTTCCAATTAGTTGTTCAGTCTTGTCAATTTTACCTCAATAATATGTCACATGCTTGTTCCCTTCTTATAAATTATATCCCATCAGTTTAGATCAGGACTTCATCATCTCTTACCTGAATTGTTAAAATAGGCTCCTAATTGACCTCTCAACCAGGCCGACGAGGTGGTGCAATGGATAGACCACTTGGGCTTGGAATCAAGAAGACACATCTTCATGAGTTCAAATCTGTTCTCAGACACTTACTAACTCTTTGATCTGAGGCAAATCATTTAACTCTGTTTGCCTTAACTTCTTCATCCGTAAAGTGAGTTGCAAAAGGAAATGACAAACCACTCCAGTAACTTTGCCAAGAAGACCTCAATTGGGTCTCAAAGAGTCAGACATGACAAAACAACTCAACAATAACAGCTGACCTCCCTGACTCAAGTCTTTTCCTTTTCTACTGGATCTCTCACATGACTGCCTAATTTTTATTATTAAATACAAGCATGACTATATCATTTGCCTGCCAAGAAGATTCAATAACTCCCTATTATATCGAAGGTAAAATCGACACTCCTTTTTTTGGCACTGAAAGCCCTTCACAATCTAACCTCAGACTGTCTTTTCATATTTATTACCCACCAAAATCCATCTCCAGGATCTCTGCATTCTAGCCACACTGGCCTATTTGTTGTTATTCAAATATTATTCCATTCTGCATCTCTATACTTTCATATAGGCTATCCTCCATTCCTGTAATGAACCCCTTACTCATTTTTTGCCCCTTAGAATGGGCAAAAAATGTTTGCTTGCTAGCTTGCTTCAAAGTTGCACTCAATCACACTTTTTCTTTTTTAATTTCCTTGGGCTCTGAGCGAAAACCCTTCCTCTCCTTGTATTTACTTTTATATTGGTTGCTGCTGTTTGTGCTTCATTCTGGAAGAGGACCATGACATCATGAAGGTGATGCCACGGATGAGTGAGAGACGGCTGTGTAAGGTCATTAGCCTCCCTTTCTCTTCTGGAGCCATCTGGGTCCAGTAGTAAGAAATAAATCAGGACACCTGGAGTTAGCTCTCATATTGATTATATTTATATAGCACATATATGATATTTGGCAACTAGGTACAGCAGATAGTATTGGGCCTGGACTCAGGAAGACTCATCTTTTTGATTTCAAACTTATGTGACTCTGGGCAAGTCACTAAATCCTGCTTACCTCAATTTTCTTATCTGCATAGTGAGCCAGAGAAGGAAAAGGTAAACCTTTCCACTATCTTTGCTAAAAAAAACACAAATGGAATCACAAAAAGTTGGACACTACTAGAACAACTGAACAATAACATGTTATTTCTTAGGAGTGACTGTAAACTTCCTGAGAATCAACCTGTTTCATTTTTTGTTTTTCTATTACCAGTGTATATCATTGAGTCTAGCATATAGTAAGTGCTTAATAAATGCTTCTTGATTGATTGCATCTTCATAGAATACACTAACCACTTGAAAATAGGAAAATTGATGGGTATGATAATAATGTTGTGGTCATTAATATATTCAAGGCTTTTCAACCTAGGATTGTGGAAAACAGCTTCAAAAGAAATGAAAGACATGAACCTTAACCTTCAAGACCTTGCACTGTAATTATGGATACAGAACAGATATGTAAGACAAACACAATGCAAACTCCTTTACAAGTCCAAGACTTACTATAATTTGACTCAATTCTATTTCTCACATCAGATCCTATGATTCCTCTTCACGCAGTTTGACTTGATGGCAAACTAGAACAATTAATACTTTCTGAACACTTCATGCTTTCCTAATGCCATGATTTTGCTTACACTATTCCAGTTACATGAAAAGTCTCTATTCATCCCTCAAGTCATCTATAAAATTCTCACCATCTTTTGAGACCTATTTGAAATGTTCTTTCTTTTATAGATCACTCCATGGAAACTGTAGTTGGGAGTGATCTCTCCTCTTGAGTTCTCATGACCTTATATACTTCCGCTATTTTGCTTAACTTTATCTTCCTTCCCAGAAGAAACCTTTCACTTGGAATGAATAGATCAAAGATAGAGATTGATATCTAAGTAAGAAGATGGTAAGAGACCACCTAGCAGATAATTATGATTTCTAATCACCAGGACCACTATCCTAAGTTATTGAAAAGAGAAACTTTTTTGTTTTTTTTTTGTTTTTTTTTTTGTTTTTTTGATGTTTTTGTTGATTTTCCATCAGTAGTATTCAAAAGAACTTGAAGGATGGAGAGTTTCAATAAATGGAAGGACAAATGTTCTAATGTTTAAAATATTAAAAGGATAGAATCAGAAAATTGTAGGTCAATGAACTTGATTTTAATTGCTAGAAAAAATCTAGAATATATAGTTAAGGAAAGTTCAGTGAACATCTAGAGAAGGAAACAGTGATCACCAAAAGCCAGCATAGATTCATAAAAAAAAAAGCAAACATGCCAACAAACCTCATTTCTATTCACACAGACATCAGTATAGTTCATGTCTTCATCAAATCTTACCTGGATTACTATAAGAGTCTCCTAATTGTTCTTGCTTTGAGCCTCTGCCATATCTAATTCATTCTTCACATAGCTTCCCGAATAATTTTCTTAATACAATATTACTTCCCTGCTCAAAAATATTCCTTTATTCCCTATTGCTTCTAACATGAAATATAAGTGCTTTAGCCTAAATTTTAAGGATCAATGAGCTGCAATGTACTTTTCTAGCTTTGTTTAGTACTCTGTTGTTTAAAACTCTCTGTTTCAACTCAACTGTACCTTGATTTTGTCCCTACTCTGTCTTTCTTAGATTTGTAGCCTGACTATATTTTATTGTTCTAGGTTAATTATGTATCAGTAATCCTCAATAACTCCATGATTCAGCTAAACAGACATTTGTTATTCCTCCGATGGGATCTCCCATTTCCCACCTTTGTATCTTTACCCAGGCTATTCCCTATTCTTGAGATTCTCTTCATTCTCTCTCCTCTGTCTTTTCAAATTCCTAGGCCCTTATAAAGTTCAATCGAAATGATAATGCTACAAAAGGTTTTTTGCATGTTCTCAGGAATTTTCCCCTTTTCTTCACTTGCTTTATGACATTTTCTTTTAAAATATTATTTTCATTTATTTCTCTTTACAAATCTGTATGCCCCTAATAAGATGTAAGCCCTTTGAGGGAAAGTACTGTCTACTTTATGCATTTGTATTTATTGCAACCAATACAGTAACTTGTACAAAGTAGGTGTTTAATTAATATTTGTGATCTGTTGGTGCCATCATCACAAAGAGTTATGAGAAACATAAAGCTTCTCCACCTAGTAAGAAAACAGTTTTGAAGTGTTTACATATTCCATATGTTTCCTGTGGGGCAATAACTTCCCAATACCCACTTGGGTCACAGCCCTGTTTAATAGCATTTAACAACAGTAAGAACAGAAGTAACCAGTTCAGAGCACTTGTGTGTGTTCTGTCCTCTGACCCAAGAGAATAGATTTGAAAATGGAGTCATGTCTCCTGGCATTGAGCCTGGTCTGTGGAGATTTATATGCTGAGATGGAAATCCCAGTCATTCCCTTTATATCATTTAGCACCAACAAAAAGATCCATGAATACATGCTGGAAACTAATATAAATATTTATTCCAGAATGAATTGTGGACTCCTCATCCTGGGGCTCCAATCTGCATTCTTTATATGTGGTGTAATTATCTCTATAGTCATTGAGAGTAGAGGATATCAGATATTGTAGCTGAAGACTTGACTACAGTTAACTTCCATTTGCATCCTTCTTGTCAAAGTTCCTTTCACCATTAGACATAAGTATTGTTGATAATGGAACCTAATGCTTTAGAAATCAAGATTTAGAAAATATTTATTTTTCACCTCTCTTTCTATTATTTTATTCTTTAACAAAAATGAAAAATAGGAAAAAATTAACATCCTGTAGCACTGTCACTGATCCCAGGACTGTCTTAAGGAAAAGATCAATTTTTTCAGAGGAATAATACCCCCAGGAAGGCAATGTGACATCAAGGAAAGAACATATCTGGAGAGGTTTGGAGTGGTTGTTGAATCTCATTAAACATAGACCCATCATCACAGGAGCAAACATTTTCCCCACATTTCACCCCATCAACCCCCAAACACAATCAAGAGTTTGCCAACAAGGGGCAAGCTTGGAGCTCATGAGGAAGGGTAAGTTAATCAGCTCCACCTAAACTGTCCCTAAACATTGAGGGCCCAATGGAATTTTGGGGGAGTTTTGCACAAGCTGAAGAAGATACATGAATGCTAACTGATGACACAGAGCCTAACCAAATACTTAATCCAAACTTTGCAGTAAGATACTATAAATACCCCCAAAAGAAAAAGAAAATAAAATCAGACTTTTTCTCTGGTATGAAAGGAAGGTCAAAGAAATTTACATGGATCTTCCAGTTCATGGGGACACTATGTCCCTAACCCCTATAATGGAGAAAGGATGACTATATAAGTTCATATCCCTTCAAACATCCTACTCTCCCAACCAGGCAGTACAAATGTATATTAAGCTTAGTATGCTTATTATGTGCTAAGAATTGAGTTAAATGCAAAAGAATAACAAATACAAAGGATAGCAGTCAATCCAGATAATCAGTATTCTAAACTTGAGATCTGTATCACATACAGAGATGGCCATATCTTTCACCTCCTCATCATGTAGGTTCACATGAATGCAGGTTCAAGCTCTGATATAGAACTTGATATTCTAATATCACATTGTATCTATTTATCTTCATCTCACCTCTTCCAAATGTTTCATTTGATGTCATGACCTCCAATGATTCTACCCCTCCTTGCTTTCCCATTCCACCTTTATTTCATTTCTCTCCCTTTGAAATCTTTGTCTTATAATTAACTAGTTCAACATGACACTATCTTCTACCCTGAAATTCCTTACTTCCTTACCTTATCCTTATTTATCCTTTTCTTTCCAAATTCCAACACTGGCTTATCCAAATCTTGCATCCTCCAACTCACATGATGCTGAACAATAGTGGCATACATTTTACAAACCATAATGACCAGGTAACCTAAAAAAAATACTAACTAAATCCAAGTGAGGCTTTCCCCATTATTTCCCATGTTAGACTTCTTTGCTCTAGTCTCGAGATCTTGCCAGAATCAATCTATGTATGAGGTCAATGTAGAATGCATTCTACAGCACAGAACTCCTAATGTTTTCTTGAAAAGGAAAGTTTCAGTTTCTCATGATAGGTGGCAGGCATGAGGAAGGATGACAGAATACGAGAGCATTATGTGACTACTGGTTATTCTAGTCACTGCTTGAGAGAAGAAAGGGCTCATCCTCACTTCAAATTGTCCACACAAACAGAAAGTTAGTTACACTTTGCTTCTATGATTCCTGTTGGGAAACAGAGGCACAGGTATACAATGTGTTGAAGGAAATTTGCCCATGTGAAACTATTGACTTATTTGTCTTGGAGGTCAACAAGTACCTTTGGATAGATCAGTTGGAGACATCAATCTAGAGGAAGGGGGTAGAATTGGAATAAGCAAGATAAGGCAGGTAAGTAATATAGTGTATAGAGTACTCAACTTGGTGTCAGGAAGACTTGGGTTTGAATCCTACCCCAGACACTATGTAACCATGATGAAGTCACTTGACTTTTCCATGACTTAGTTTCCTCATTTTAAAATAAGGCACTTAGACTTCTTGGCCCCTAACATCCTCTCTAGATATAAATCTGTGATTATATGATTCTGTGATAAGACATCAAGGATTACTAGTTCTGACAAGAGAGTCAAAATCTGATGAGTATATATGAACTTGATTCTGTCAAACTTTAGACAGCATCCAAATAAGTGGAGAAGCATTCAGTATGCAGACTCAACAATTTGAATTGCCAAGTAATTACCAGCAGCTAGATATTATGATCTATTAGAATAAAGAGTTGATGGGGTTCATCTAGAGTATTTTTTTCAATTCTTGGCACCACATTTAAAGAACAACAATAACAAGTTGGAGGACAGCCAAAGGAGAATGATGAGGATGATAAGGATTCTGAAAGCTATAATAAGTAAGAAACATTTAAAGGAACTTGGGAATGTTTAGCCAAAGGAAGTGAAGACTTAGAGGTCAAATTGTTCCTGTCTTCAAATACTTGAAAAACTGTCATCTAGATGAGGTGATAGACTTCTGTGTCACATAGGAACAGAGAGCAAAAACCAATAGGTGGAAGCTACTGGGAGGCAGATTTCAATCAAAGATTTGAAAGGACTTCCCAACAATGGAACCAGCTGCCACAAAAAGATTCTCTTGAAAACTAAATAATTATGCAGACAATTTTGAGTAAGAGTTGGACTTCAAATCTATAGTTTCCTTCATCTATAATATTAAATGATGTATTTGGTGTGATTTGTTGATTTCATTATTGTGATTTCATAGCTATAAGCTAGAATTCAGAACCTTAGAATTATAGATTTGGGGGTCTAGAGAAGAACTAATCAACAATCTTCATATACTCATAAGATTTCTAGGAAGAAGGGGTGTTTAAGATAAGCTAATCCAATCCCTTGAAAAGGGAAAAGAATCTAATATCCAGAGATGTAAATAAGCTGCCTAATGTCACACAGATAAACGTCAGTCAAATAGTATTTATTAAGCAGCTCTTATGTATCTGGCACCTTTCCAAATACCCCTGTCATGTTGTAGATGCTAAAAATGAGACTCAGTGGTAATGACTTCCTGGATTACAGAGGCCATGGCCAAAACAAATCTTGACTCCCAGTTCAGTGGTCATTCTATTATACCACACCAACAAAAAAGAATCATCTTGCACATCCATGATATTTCTACTATATGATAGGTGAGCTCATCTGACTTGAAAATCAATTGATTTAAAATTTGATATTTACTTTTGGATAAGAACACAGGTTTGAGTTTAATTGTCTTGATAAAATTGCATGAACAAATGTCATAGTCCTCTCTGAAGCAAATGTTTCCTAACAAGTTATGAAAAAGGAGTAATACAATATGTAACTGCCTTTCTCCTTCTTATACAAATTGATTTCTCATTTATAATTGCCTGGCTGGCACGAGAAATGCAAAAATGGCTTCAATGAAATCAGTAAAGTAAAAAATAAGTCCTACAACTAAATTCCATAAACTTCTATGCAGTGGCTTGATTTTTCCTCCTCCTTCATGGTATTGGAAACTATGTTGGACCAAATTTTTTATGTTTTATTGAAATGCTGAATCATCACATAGTCTGGTGGCACAGTGGTTAGAACACAGAAATTGTAGTTAGAAAGACCTGAATTCATTCACATTCACATTCACTACTATTCATGTGACCCTGGGAGAGTCACTTAACTGGGAGTTTTCTTTGCAAAGAAGCTAGACTGGTTTGTCATGGCCTTCTCTAGCACATTTTGCAGATGAAGAAATTGAGGCAACCAGGATTAAGTGACTTGTCCAAATTCACACAGCTAGTAAGTGTCTGAGAGCAGATTTGAACTCAGTTCTTCTTGACTTAAGGTCCAAACACTCTGTCTACTGCACCACCTAGCTTCCCCATTATATTGTAAATAGATCTGGACAATTAACTAGTCCACCAACTGTTCCCTAACCTGCTTGCCATCCTTGTAGTGATCCTTTAGTACTTTGGATTTGAGATACCATCACTGTCAGATTTCTCTCCAATTGTGCAGACTGAAATCAATTCCTACCCTCTGAACCTGTGTAACCTGTGTGACTCTTGTCCTTGTCCTCCCATAATTCTCCCTATGGGGTTAACCTAATATGCTGGGAGTCTATTTTTAGTTCTCTTGACATTGTATGTCAATCAATGGAACCCCTAGATTGTCCCATAAGTTACTCCTTAGTCAAATTGCATGACCAGACCACCACATTCTCTGGTCACATCCTTTACTCACTTTCTCCTGAGCATTTCTTCATTGGTGATATGACCTAACCTATTCATATCCAACATATGACTCTCCATGACCTTTTGGGTGATCCTTCCATATTTTATCTGGCAGTGGTGTGACACTGAAATTAAAGACCTTTATCACTTATTCCAGTGCAGCATTAATGTGAAAATTATCCAGACTTAGGATCACTTTAATAATAATAAATAATTTATCAGCTCCATCTAATACAGAATGGCAGTTTTTCTCATTTGATCGTTATGACAAACCTGTGCAGTAAACACTACAGGTGTTTTCTATGTTTTACAGAAAAACAAAGGCTCAGAAGGGTACAGAGACTTATACAAAGTCAATCCTCACTTAAGTAGTTTAAAGAAATATTCTACTACCTCATTAAATAAATATTGTCTGAAACAATGAAGTGTTTAAACCCTTCTGGTCATAAGTAGACGATGTCTCCAATTAAATTGTAAAAATTATTTGATAGCAAGGACTTTTCTTTGTTTTTTCTTTACATCTTCAGTGCTTAGCAAAATTCATAGGTTATAGTAAGAGCTTATTCAATGATTGATCAATAACTATGGTTAAAATAATTTTGTACCTGTAACCAAACCTAAGCATAATGGATCATCTTGAAGTCAGGAAAATTGATCCATAGGTAACAGGTATAGGTCAACAGGTCTATTTTCAAAGTCTTTCCAACTTAAGAAGGAGCTTTCCTGAATTTGCTGTTTGCAGGACTAGCCTCTGAACTAAGGAGAATATACAGCTATGTAGCTAACAAATGTCAGAACTTGAATCAGGTCTTGAAATTCCAAAATTGTCATTTTTTTCTAGTTCATAGCACAGTCTCCCTCTTAAGAGTTTTAAAGCTGGAAGACAGTACCTAGGGAAGAATTTGCCAATCAATTTGGGGACATGGACATTATATATTACTTGAGAAAGATGAACTACATCTTTCAGGATGCTCATTTCTTTGTTCTGACACCAATATGGCATTATGCACGAGGCAGCAGAAGGAATAACCACATCTCTTAAGCTCTACATTATCCCTACTGAAGAGATATGAAAACAGACCAACAGAAAGTGCATGTTCACCTGTAATTAACTGGAAGTAAGTTATGTGACATGAATTTATGGGGCTATATAACCTAGAATATAAAAAGGCAAAAAATCTCCACTTTTGCTTATACTGTATCTCCCTTTCTTGTAATTTTCTCTTCCTTCTACTCTACAATCCATTCTTTTACGACCTCATATAAATATTTTCTGGTCATAAAGGATAGTAGGTAATTTGTCTCTTTTGATCTTCACAACAACCTTGAGAAGTAGATAATGCTAAGATTATTACTATGATTATACAGAAGGAAAAAAATGCTCAGAGAACCTATCCCCTAAAAATCATCTTATCTGCTTCAGTCCAAGCTGTCTTATCTCTTCTCAGAACCATTATAATATTTGCATTCACGACCAATCCAATCCAATCCAGTCCAACCAGCATTTATCAAGAATCTCATCTGTGTGAGTTGCTGTCCTGGCTACTGGGGATGCAAAAACTACCAGTGAGAAATAGTATCTTGCCTTACATGTCATGATCTGCTAAATGGTATCATTCTTTAATTATCTTGTCTCCTCAAATAGACTGTTAAACTCTCTGGGAATAAGAGACTCAGACTTTATAACTTTTCTTGCTTCCTCCACAAACCTAGATCGCTGAGGAGGACAGCATCAGGGTCAATAATGGCTTGCTGACTATCCTTCTTTGTTTTCTGGCTCACCTGGAGAATGATTGACTGCAACTATGGGTGAAGTTCTGAGAGAAGAACCCTGTAGTGTGGTGGTGCCACTAGATACTGTTAACTGAAGTCAACAAGAATAAATTAAGCACTTGACAGTGTGCTAAGTGTTAGGAATTCAAAGAAAAGCAAAAATAATATAAAACAACAGTCCCTACTCTCAGAGAGCTCACAGTCTAAAAAGGGGAAAAGTAATTTAGAAAATATGAACAAAGAGATATATTGGATAAACTGGAAATAATTGGCACTTAGTTTAAGAGGATCAGGGCTACTTCTAGAATGTAGGATTTTAGGTGAGTGGTGAAGTAAATAAATCAGAGAAACCAAGAGGAAGAAGGGGAAAAGAAGAGCATTCCAGCCATGGAAATGATTACAGTCCTGAGATTCAGTAACTCATGTGAGGAACAATAAGGAGGTCAGCATTATTGGATCATAGAATATATGGCAGGGAATAAGATGTAAGAAGACTGGAGAGCTATAAGGAATTTCTGCCTAGAGAAGTGTCTTAAAGATTTGTGAGCTATCTCAGTCTCATCCCGTCATGCCAGTGTTATCATACCTTCCCTGAAGGCTGTCTTCCAATTGCTATGCATGAGCATGAGGACATGTGACCATTAAAGTTTATGTCAAATGACATGGGTTTCAGTTTCAGCTCTGTTGCTAGCTCTCTATGTGGCCTTGGGCAAGTCATTTGACTTATTTTTGCTCCAATTTCCTCAATTGTACAATGGAGGGAATAACGTTTCTACTTTTTACTTCCCACATAAGGCTGGTGTAAGCGATGTGTTTTATAACTTGTAAAGCATGAGATTTTTTTAAATGTAAACTCTATCCTGCCTTTTGACTGGGAGCACTGTGATGGGATGTCATCACAGTATTCTTCCTGGGAAATGATCTTGGAATATTGGAGAGGAACATGCCATTCTTTGTCTGGTCTGAGATGAATAATTGCTTGGGAATCTTAATCTTTTGTTTGAGTATTTCAGTCAAAAGGGAATTTATAAGTCATCTATTCTATTTGGTAACTAAGAAGGAATCTCCTCTACAGAATTTTCATGCAACCCCTCAAGACAAGGAAAATTAGGGAACTGAGTGCATGCATCTGGAAAGACACACAGAGAATATTCTCTTTTATTCATTACAGAAAAGAACTCAAGATACTGAGTTTTGAGTTGTGCTGAGTTCAGTATCATTTGTCTGTTTATGCTTCTTTCAAAAAATATAAAAAAAAGTTTAGTTAAGAATAAAAAAAATAAATTGTTCATTTATTCCTTAATAGTCTTTATTCACTAGAATTGTAATATGCAAACAAAGGGAAGCAAAGAATGTTCTCAATTAAGCTTTCCTTGCTTTGGCAAAGCTTTGATGTTCCAATTCTTGAATAGGGCTGATTGTGCAACTAAAGATCTTCTGAAAGATGTTACATAGAAACTCACAGTGTTTTTAATCTTCTGTATCAGGTATTTCAAAGAAATTGATCTGGGCTTGCCAAGATTCTTTTTTTCCTGTGTGTAATACAGAAGCCACCTCATGCTTCCCTTCTTCCCTCCCAATTTTAAAATCATAAATATAAGAGTAAGGCTCAAGTAAGCCTAGAGAAATTAGACAAGGCCACAAGAATGTGAATGAAAGAAAAATATCAGTACCAGAAAAAAATGTAATAAACCTTGTCTCAACTTTAGATCTATGTTTCACAGTCTTAGAATCTTAAAAATTAGAAGGAATGTTAGAGGTTAACCAATTTAACTTGATGCAATAATCCCTTCTGAAATATACCAGGACATTTCTAATACACTTTTGAACAGTTCTAGTAAAGGGGAGCTCACCACTTAAGTATAAAATCTATTTTAATAGAAACATCTCAAATTGTTAGAAAGTTCAGCAAACCTAACTGTTATTAAGTACCTATTATTGCTGGTTTAGGCCTTAGAGAAGAGTCAAACTACAGAAAAAACATGGATGACCCCCAATTCTAAAAAAAAAAAAAAAACAAAACAAAACAAATAAACCAAGGAAAACCAACAACAAACAATAACTTAGCAGGGATCATATATCATAGATATGGATAAGTTTAATGACAACATTGCAAGATTCCTATATCAGAGAAAGAGATAATATTCTTATAGTTTATATCATATTCTCACTTTGAGTGAGATACACCCATTCAATGAATAAGTCTTTTTAAGTACTTACTCAAAAGATGGCCCCTTTAATAAAAATAAATCAAACTGGGAAGGGAAGACCCTCAAGGTTCTTAGGTAAAAGAGAAACAATTATTATTAGACATCCCTTTTGTGTTGTGTGCACATTTTACAGATGAGAAAACCAAGATAGACTTCATGGGAAAAATAGCATTTGAGCTGTACTTTAAAGGATGTGTTGGAATTCATCAAGTAAGGAATGGGAAAGAAGGAATCTATATATAAGTAGTACAAGCAGAGACACTCACTGTCTGTGAAATAACACTCTAGTTTATCTAGACAGTAGCATGTACAAGGTGAAGTGATACAAGGAAAAACTGGAGAACTAGGAAGGTACCAGATAGTGGGACCTTGAATAGTAAGTCAAGGAATTTGAATTTTATTTGGGAGGCAGGAGAAGTCCTCTGAAGTTTTTGGTTTTTTGGTATTTTTTTTTTTTTTTACATTTTTGAGCAGTTCTGATAGTGGTATAAAGTTTTATTTGAAAAAGTGAGAAACCAAGGGTGAGAAGACATGTTATTAGACTATTGAAATTGTCTAGGGAGTGAATAATGAAGGTCTGAATTAAGGAAGTAGTAGTAGGAATGATGTGGAAAGGGAAAATTAATAGATACTGTGGAAGTAAAAAATATTGTCATCTGTCATGTCCAACTCTTATTGACCCCATTTGGGGTTTTCTTGGCAAAGATGCTAGAGTGGTTAATCATTTCTTTTTCTAACTCATTTTATAGATGAGCAACTGAGGCAAGCAGGGTTAAGTTACTTGCCCAGGTTCACACAACTGGTTAAGTGAGACTGTATTTTAACTGAGAAAGAGAAGTCTTCCTGACTTCAGACTCAGCCTTCTCCCTACTGCACTATCTAGCTGCCCAGTAGAATTGATAGCCTATGATACTGATTGGCTATGAAAGGGAAAAGAAAGAAAATAACCCAATGGTTGCTGAAAAAGCAGTTCAGGTACAGTGTTGCCACACAGAAATAGTGATGTCAGAAAGAAGAGTGTGTTTGGCAAGAAAGATAAAGAATTCAGCCATGGCCTTAATGAAACTGAGATGCCAGAGGGATCTAAGGTACAAATCCTTTAGGCAATTGGACATGTAAGTCTAGAGCTCAAAAGAGAGGAGAAGGATGGAGTTACAGATTGGAAAGTCTTCTACATTGAAAGAGCAGTTTTAAAGTCATGGCACTGAAATAAGATTGCCAAAGAAAAGATTGTGAAGAGAGGAAAGGGAAGAGGAAAAAACTCTTAAGATGCAATAATTCAAGAAGCAAGAAAAAAGATAAATTGCTTATCAAAGAAAACCAAAAAGGCATGGTTAAAAAACCAGAAATATACTCTGTGTCAGAACTTAAAAGAATGATCATTTAATCTGCTTTAGTGGTCAAGTGAGACAAAAACTACAAAGAGATTAAGGAGAATGAGTGAAAAGAAACTACTTGCTTTGCCAATAAATGTCTTTTGGTAAGGTTTGAGAGAGCAACTTCAACAGTAGTCAGGGTAAAATCCCAACGGGAAGGGGCTGAGTGGACAGTATGGAAGGAGGGAAATTAAGTATTAAAAAATGTTTCAAGAACGTTATTAGGAAATGAGAAGAGAATGTTGGTATCCTAGCTGGCATGAACAATGACCAATGACATTAGAAGGGTAATTGTCTTGACTTAACAGTGAATTGGATTTGATTTCACAGTCATCTGAATCCAGTGGCAAGACATAGGTAAGGAGGACTGACCAAGGACCTGGATGGTCTAGACATAGACAGGCTAGAAGAGAGAAGGGAAAGTGGGCTGGTGGTAGTGGTGGTTGGTTTTGTTTTGGATTTTTTTCTGTATTTAAATTTATTTATTTAAGTTTTCAACATTCATTTCCACAAAATTTTGGGTTCCAAATTTTCTCCCCATTTCTCCCCTCTCCCCACCCCAAAATGCCAAGCATTCTAATTACCCCTATCACCAAACTGCCCTCCCTTCTAATATTCCCCCCTTCCCTTATCCCCATCTTCTCTTTTGTGCTGTAAGGCAAGATAACTTTCTGTACCCCATTATCTGTATTTATCATTTCCTAGTTGTATGCAACTCAAGAGCTGTTCCCAAAACTTTAAGTTCCAGCTTCTCTTCCTCCCTCCCTCCCCACCCATTCCCATTGGGAAGGGAAGCAATTCAATACAGGCCATATCTGTGTAGTTTTGCAAGTGACTTCCATTATAGTCATGTTGTGTAAGACTAACTATATTTCTCTCCATCCCATCCTGTCCCCCATTGCTTCTATTCTCTTTTTTGATCTTGTCCCTCCCAAAGAGTGTTGACTTCAAATTTCTCCCTCCTCCCATTGCCCTCCCTTCCATCATCCCCCCAACCTTGCTTATCCCCTTCTCCCCCACTTTCCTGTATTGTAAGATAGGTTTTCATACCAAAATGAGTGTATTTTATTCCTTCCTTTAGTGGAATGTGATGAGAGTAAGCTTCATGTTTTTTCTCTTACCTCTCTCCTTTTTCCCTCCACTGAAAACTCTTTTATGAGAGATAATTTGCCCCATTTCATTTCTTCCTTTCTTCTTCTAATATATTTCTCTCTCACAGCTTAATCGCATTTTTTAAAGATGTGATCCCATCCTATTCAATCCACCCTGTGCTCTCTCTGTCTCTGTCTCTGTCTCTGTCTCTGTCTGTCTGTCTGTCTCTCTCTCTCTCTCTCTCTCTCTCTCTCTCTCTCTCTCTCTGCGTATGTGTGTGTAATCCCACCAACTACTCAGATACTGAAAAAAGTTTCAAGAGTTACAAATATTGTCTTTCCATGTAGGAATGTAAACAGTTCAACTTTAGTAAGTCCCTTATGATTTCTCTTTTCTGTTTACCTTTTCATACTTCTCTTGATTCTTGTGGTTGAAAGTCAAATTTTCTTTTCAGCTCTGGTCTTTTCATCAAGAATGCTTGAAAGTCCTCTATTTCATTGAAAGACCATTTCTTCCCCTGAAATATTAAACTCAGTTTTTTTGGGTAGGTGATTCTTGGTTTTAGTCCTAGTTCCTTTGATTTCTGGAATAACATATTCCATGCCTTTTGATCCCTTAATGTAGAAGCTGCTATATCTTGTGTTATCCTGACTGTATTTCCACAATACTTGAATTGATTCTTTCTAGTTGCTTGCAATATTTTCTCCTTGACCTGGGAACTCTGGAATTTGGCCACAATGTTCTTAGGAGTTTCTTTTTTGGGATCTCTTCCAGGAGGTGATTGGTGGATTCTTTCAATATTTATGTTGCCCCCTGGTTCTAGAATCTTAGGGCAGTTTTCCTTGATAATTTCATGAAAGATGATGTCTAGGCTCTTTTTTTGATCATGGCTTTCAGGTAGTCCCACAATTTTTAAATTGTCTCTCCTGAATCTATTTTCCAGGTCAGTTTTTCCAATGAGATATTTCACATTATCTTCCATTTTTTTCATTTTTTTTGGTTTTGTTTTGTGATTTCTTGGTTTCTCATAAAGTTATTATCCTCCATCTGTTCCATTCTGGTTTTTAAAGAACTATTTTCTTCAGTGAGCTTTTGAACCTCCTTTTCTATTTGGCTAATTTTGCTTTTTAAAGCATTCTTCTCCTCATTGGGTTTTTGGGCCTCTTTTGCCAATTGAGTTAACCTATTTTTCAAGGTGTTATTTTCTTCAGTATGTTTTGGGGTCTCCTTTAGCAAGGTATTGACCCATTTTTCATGCTTTTCTTGCATCTCTCTCATTTTTCTTCCCAATTTTTCCTCCACCTCTCTAACTTGCTTTTCAAAATCCTTTTTGAGCTCTTCCATGGCCTGAGACCACTGAATATTTATTTTGGATGTTTGGGATACAGAAGCCTTGACTTTTATGTCTTTTCCTGATGGTAAGCATTGTTCTTCCTCAACTGAAAGGATGGGAGAAGATATCTGTTCACCAAAAAAGTAACCTTCCATTGTCTTATTTGTTTTCACTTTTTTAAGCATTTTCCCAACCAGTTACTTGACTTTTGGGTCCTTTGTCAAGAGTAGGGTATACTCTGGGAATTTGTAAGATCTCAGTTCTTCCAAGGTGGCACAATCAAGCGTATACACTGGTCTGGGAGCAGGAAGAGATTTTTGTGCCCTGAATCTTAGCAGAGTTTCCTCTCCACAGCTACCTGGTCTCCAGTTCCACCAAGCCAGCACTGGGGGGCTGAGATTCAGTGAAATTGTGGGGGCAGGGCCACCAAGCAGTGTGAGATAAAGATCAGCTCCCTCAGGGCCTCTACACAAGGCTGAGGTAATAATCAGCTCTTCAGTGCCCCCAGGTGTTTTGCGACCCAACAATGGATGCAGCTGCTGTAGAAGCTGCTGTGGGAGCTGCTGCTGCCTGCCTGATGTGGCCTCTGTGGCTGCTGATGAAGGCCAAAGCTATGGGAAGGTCCTTCTCCCTTCTTAGCCAGCTGAAAAACCCTGTCACTGACCTTTGCCACTTGTGGGTTGAGGTTATCTGTGGACTGCTGCTACTGCTACTGGAGATTCTGCCCCTGAGGTGTCCTCCTCCCACAGCTGGCTACGTGACCAAGGCTGGGCTGGGTTCTGCTCCTGTCTGGTGCAACAGATGTTTCCTGTGGGCCTTTCAGGTCATCCTGGGCTGGAAATCTCCTCCACTCTGTTGTTCTCCACTTCTGCTGCTCCAGAATTTGTTGAAAGTCCCTCTCTCCAGATATTTTATGGGCTGTGCAGGGAGAACCTGCATATGTGTGTCTTTCTACTCTGCCACGCCCCTGGATTGGTTTTAAGAAATTAACAACTCAAATCATTTCTGCAGGTAGAATAAAACTAGTAGATAGGAAACAATCAAGGATTCAGGACAAGGAATAACTATTAAAGCTACTTCTTAGAGAAGGTATAAGAGAAAGAAATCAATCAATCAGCAAATATTGTATAAGGCACTTTTTAAAGTTCATTTATTTTTAGTTTTCAACAATAATTTCCACAAGAATTAGAATTCTAAATTTTCTCCCCATCTTCCCCCTCACCCTGAGATGGTATGCATTCTGACTGCCCCTACCCCCACTCTGCCCTCCCTTTTATTGTCTTCCTCTTATCCTTTTTCCCTTTACTTTTTCAAAGGGTGAGATAGATTTCTATACCCCATTGCCTGTATATCTTATTTCACAGTTGCATGTAAAAACAATTTTCAACATTTGTTTTTAAAACTTTGAATTCCAAATTCTCTCCCTTCTTCCCTCCTCACCCACCCTTATTGAGAAGGTAAGCAATTCAATATGGATTATAAATGTATAGTTATGCAAAACACTTCCATAATACTCACATTATGAAATATTAACTATATTTCCCTCAGTTCTATCCCACCCCCCCCAATTATTTTATTTTCTCCTTTCACCCTGTCCCTTTTCAAAAGTGTTTGCTTCTGACTACCCTCTCCCCCAATCTGCCCTCCTTTCTATTAACCCCCCTTTTATTCCTTTCCCTCCTACTTTCCTGTAGGGTAAGATACCCAATTGAGTGTATATGTTATTACCTCCTTAAGCGAAATCAATGAGAGTAAAGTTGACTCATTCCTTCTCACTTCTCCCATCTTCCCCTTCATTGTGAAACCTTCCTCTTGGTTCTTTTATGTGAGATAATTTAACCCATTCTATCTCTCCCTTCTTCCTTCTCCCAATATATTCCTCTCTCAGCACTTAATTTTATTTTTATAGATACCATCCCTTCATATTCAACTTACCTTGTACTCTTTCTTTCTTCCTTCCTTCCTTCCTTCCTTTCTTCCTTTCTTCCTTCCTTCCTTCCTTCCTTCCTTCCTTTCTTTCTTTCTTTCTTTCTTTCTTTCTTTCTTTCTTTCTTTCTTTCTTTCTTTCTTTCTTTCTTTCTTTCTTTCTTTCTTTCTTTCTTTCTTCCTTCCTTCCTTCCTTCCTTCCTTCCTTCCTTCCTTCCTTCCTTCCTTCCTTTCTTCTCTTCCTTCCTTCCTTCCTTCCTTCCTTCCTTCCTTCCTTCCTTCCTTCCTTCCTTCCTTCCTTCCTTCCTTTCTTTCTTTCTTTCTTTCTTTCTTTCTTTCTTTCTTTCTTTCTTTCTTTCTTTCTTTCTTTCTTTTTGCCTTCCTTCCTTCCTTCCTTCCTTCCTTCCTTCCTTCCTTCCTTCCTTCCTTCCTTCCTTCCTTCCTTCCTTCCTTCCTTCCTTCCTTCCTTCCTTCCTTCCTTTCTTTCTTTCTTTCTTTCTTTCTTTCTTTCTTTCTTTCTTTCTTTCTTTCTTTCTTTCTTTCTTTCTTTCTTTCTTTCTTTCTTTCTTATTTTTCTATCTGTCTCTCTATCTATCTCTATCTCTCCACTTCCTCCAACTACCCTAATACTGAAAAAGGTTTCATGAACTATAAATATTGTCTTCCCATATAGGAATGTGAACAGTTCAACTTTAATAAATCTCTTGTGATTTTTCGTTCCTGTTTACCTTCTCTTGATTCTTGTATTTGAAAGTCAAATTTTCTATTCAGCTCTAGTCTTTTCATTAAGAATACTTAAAAGTATCCTATTTCATTGAAATTTCTTTGTTTTTCCATGAAGGATTATACTCAGTTTTGCTAGGTAGGTGATTCTTGATTTTAATCCTAGCTCCTCTGACCTCCAGAATATCATATTCCAAGATGTTCATTCCCTTAATGTAGAAGCTACTAGAACTTGTGCTATCCTGATTGTGTTTCCACAATACTTGATTTGCTTCTTTCTGGCTGCTTGAAATATTTTCTCCTTGACCTGGGAACTTTGGAATTTGACTACAATATTCCTAGGAGTTTTTGTTTTGGGATCTCTTTCAAGAGATAGATGATCTATGGATTATTGCCATTTCTATTTTACACTATGGTTCTAGAACATCAGGGCAGTTTTCCTTGATAATTACTTGAAAGATGATTCCTAAACTCCTTTTTCCATCATGACTTTCAGTTTGTCTAATAATTTTTAAATTATCTCTCCTGGATATACTGTCCAAGTCAATGGTTTTTCCAATGAGATATTTCCCATTGTCTTCATTTTTTTTTCATTCTTTTGGTTCTTTTATATTTTCTTTTTTTTTTTTTTATAATCAAATGATGAATAAAAAATTTTTTTTTATTTAGCTTTTAACATTCATTTTCACAAAATTTTGGGTTTCAAAATTTTCCCCTTTTCTCCCCTCCCCCCCCCAAACGCCAAGCATTCTAATTGCCCCTATGACCAATCTGCTCTCTCTTCTATCATCCCTCTCTGCCCTTGTCTCTGTCTTCTCTTTTGTCCTGTAGGGCCAGATAGCTTTCTATACCCCTTTACCTGTATTTCTTATTTCCTAGTGGTAAGAACATTACAGCTGATCCTAACACTTTGAGTTCCAACTTCTTTAGCTCCCTCCCTCTCCACCCCTTCCCTTTGGAAGGCAAGCAATTCAATATAGGCCAAATCTGTGTAGTTTTGCAAATGACTTCCATAATAGTTGTGTTGTATAGGACTAACTATATTTCCCTCCATCCTATCCTGTCCCCCATTACTTCTATTCTCTTTTGATCCTATCCCTCCCCATGAGTGTTGACCTCAAATTGCACTCTCCTCCCCATGCCCTCCCTTCTATCATCCCCCCCCCCACTCTGCTTATCCCCTTATCCTCCACTTTCCTGTATTGTAAGATAGGTTTTCATACCAAAATGAGTAGGCATTTTATTCTTTCCTTTAGTGGAATGTGATGAGAGTAGACTTCATGTTTTTCTCTCACCTCCCCTCTTTATCCCTCCACTAATGAGTCTTTTGCTTGCCTCTTTTATGAGAGATAATTTGCCCCATTCAATTCTCCCTTTCTCCTCCCAATATCTTTCTCTCTCACTGCGTGATTTCATTTTTTTTTAAGATATGATCCCATCCTCTTCAATTCACTCTGCGCACTCTGTCTCTATGTGTGTGTGCGTGTGTGCATGTGTGTGTGTGTAATCCCACCCAGTACCCAGATACTGAAATGTTTCAAGAGTTACAAATATTGTCTTTCCATGTAGGAATGTAAACAGTTCAACTTTAGTAAGTCCCTTATGACTTCTCTTTGTTGTTCACCTTTTCATGGTTCTCTTCATTCTTGTGTTTGGAAGTCAAATTTTCTTTTCAGCTCTGGTCTTTTCATCAAGAATGCTTGAAAATCCTCTATTTCATTGAAAGACCAATTTTTCCCCTGAAGTATTATACTCAGTTTTGCTGGGTAGGTGATTCTTGGTTTTAGTCCTAGTTCCTTTGACTTCTGGAATATCCTATTCCATGCCCTTCGATCCCTTAATGTAGAAGCTGCTAGATCTTGTGTTATCCTGATTGTATTTCCACAATACTTGAATTGTTTCTTTCTAGCTGCTTGCAATATTTTCTCTTTCACCTGGGAGTTCTGGAATTTGGCCACAATGTTCCTAGGAGTTTCTCTTTTTGGATCTCTTTCAGGCAGTGCTCTTTCAGGCAGTGTTCTGTGGATTCCTTGAATATTTATTTTGCCCTCTGGTTCTAGAATCTCAGGGCAGTTTTCCTTGATAATTTCATGAAAGATGATGTCTAGGCTCTTTTTCTGATCATGGCTTTCAGGTAGGCCCACAATTTTTAAATTGTCTCTCCTGGCTCTATTTTCCAGGTCAGTTGTTTTTCCAATGAGATATTTCACATTATCTTCCATTTTTTCATTCTTTTGGTTTTGTTTTGTGATTTCTTGGTTTCTCATAAAGTCATTAGCCTCCATCTGTTCCATTCTAATTTTGAAAGAACTATTTTCTTCAGTGAGCTTTTGAATCTCCTTTTCCATTTGGCTAATTCTGCTTTTGAAAGCATTCTTCTCCTCATTGGCTTTTTGAACCTCTTTTGCCAATTGAGTTATGCTAGTTTTCAAGGTGTTATTTTCTTCAACATTTTTTTGGGTCTCCTTTAGCAGGGAGCTGATTTGCTGTTCATGCTTTGACTTCATGTCTCTCATTTCTCTTCCCAGCTTTTCCTCCACCTCTCTAACTTGATTTTCAAAATTCTTTTTGAGCTCTTCCATGGCCTGTGCCCATTGAGTGGGCTGGGACACAGAAGCCTTGATTTCTGTGTCTTTGCCTGATGGTAAGCATTGCTCTTCCTCATCAGAAAGGAAGGGAGGAAATGCCTGTTCACCAAGAAAGTAACCTTCTATAGTCTTATTTCTTTTCCCTTTTCTGGGCATTTTCCCAGCCAGTGACTTGACCTCTGAATATTTTCCTCACACCCACCTCACCTCCTGATCCTCCCAGCCAGTGTTTGGGGTCTGAGATTCAAATGCTCCTTCCAGCCTCAGGGCTTTGGGCGGGGGCAGGGCTGCTGTTCAGTGTGAGATTAAATTCAGATGCTCAGGTGAGGGCAGGGCTGCCTCTCAGGCTCAGTTCCCTCAGGGAGTTTATGCACAGACCTTCAACAATGGATCCAGGCTCCTGCCTGCTTGGAGAGCCCTGGTCTGCTGCTGCCCCTCAGCTTCTGTCTCCCGAGGGGGCCCGAGCCATGGGGGCACCCCACTCCCCCCTCGACCCACCAAAGGGACTCTCTCACAGACCCCCGTCACCTGTGGTTGGAGGTACTTGTGCGGCCGCTGGAGATCCCGTCCCTGAAGCCCACTCGGATCTGTTCCTCTCCGTGCCGCGGCCACGGCAGGACTGTACTCAGCTCCCAGTCCTGGCGCCCAGTCCGCAGCATGAAGGACCTTTTACGAGAGGTTTGCAGGTCTCTCCGGAACAGAAATCTCCCTCGCTCCAATGTTCTGTGGCCTCTGGGTGCAGAATTCGCCGTGAGTTACTTCTTTGTAGTTGTTCTATGGGTTGTGGGTTCGGAGCTATGTGTATGTGCGTCTTTCTACTACGCCATCTTGGCTCCGCCCCCCTCTTTTATATTTTCTTGATTTCTCATAAAGTCATTAGCTTCCATTTGCTCCATTCTAATTTTGAAGGAATTATTTTCTTCAATGAGCTTTTGGACCTCCTCTTCCATTTGGCCAATTCTGCTTTTGAAGGCATTCTTCTCCTCATTGGTTTTTTTGGATGTCTTTTGCCATTTGGGTTAGTCTAAGTTTTTAAGGTGTCATTTCCTTCAGTATTTTTTTGAGTTTTCTTTTGCAGGCTGTTGACTTAATTTCCATGATTTTCTTGCATCACTCTCATTTCTCTTCCCAATTTTTCCTCTACCTTTCTTACTTGATTTTCAAAATCCATTTTGAGCTTGTCCATGGCCTGCGACCAATTTATATTTTTCTTGGAGACTTTTGATGTAGGAGTTTTGACTTTGTTATCATCTTCTGGTTGTATGTTTTGATGTTCTTTGTCACCAAAGTGATATTCTATATCCAAGATTTTTTGTGATGTTTACTCATCTTCTCAGCCAAATACTTGACTTTCTAACTCTTTGTCAACGTAAGTCTCTGCTTCCAGTAGGAGTGGGGGTGGGTGTACTGTCCCAGGCTTCAGGGATTTTGTATCAGCTGCTCAATTCCCCACCATCTGTGGTCCCAGAGCTCCAGAGCCCCTCCCTGGGGCTGAGGCCACACTAGGCTGGAGAGTGAGTTCCTCTTTCACCCAGGTCCCACAGTTTTCCCACTGACCTTTTTGGCATTTGTTGGTTGAGAAGTCTGGAAACACTTACAGTTGCCAATGATTCAGTCCCTTAAGGCTTGCTGTGGCCAGTCTGAGCCAGCATGGCACACACTGCATTGCATTCCACTCCCTGTCTGGTGTGATAGACCCTTCCAAGTCAATTTTCCAGGTTTTCCTGGACTGGAGATTTGTTTCACTCTGTAATGTAAGTTCTATAGCCCTGGAATTTTTTTAGGGTCATTTTTGAAGGTATTTGGAGGGTTTTGAGGGAAAGCTCAGCAAAATCCCTGATTTTACTGTACAATCATGGCTCCACCCCCAGCACTTTTTTTTGTGCTAGGCATTGCTGGAGATAAAAGTACAAAGAGTGAAACAATTCTTATTCTTGAGAAACATATTCTCTAGGATGAAAGGGACAACAAGTAAACACATGAAATAGAAAGGTTATCATAGATAAGATAGATAGATAGATAGATAGATAGATAGATAGATAGATAGATAGATAGATAGAATAACAATGAAGTTAAATACAAATATGTAAAAAGTTTCAAATACAAAAAGTTAAGGAGAGAAGTTGTTAGTAACTGAGGAGATCAGGAAAGTCTTCTTCTAGAAGGGGATCCTTAAACTTCATCTTGAACAAAGGCAGTAACTTTATGAGTCAGAAGTAAGGAGAGAGTGCATACCAGGTATGGATTAGTGTATGCTAGTACAAAGCCCCAGAGTCAGGAGAAAGAGTGTTGTGTGAAAGGAATAGAGAGAAGGAAACTTTGGCTGGATCATAGAGTACGGGAAGATATGTGATGTTCCATTAGGTTTGAAAGATAAATTGGGTCCAGGTTGTAAAGTTATTTTAAAAGTAAACAAAAGAGTTTCTATTTTATCCTAGAAGTAACAGGAAGCCACTGGAGTTAGCTGAGTAAGAAATATGCTTCCTCAATTGGAGAGAGTAGGGATACTACTTCATTTCTGGTCAGGGAAAGGAGTAAAGAATGGGTAATGATGCTGAAAAATTCTGAGGAATGAAATAGAAGACATGTTAAATATTCTCTATCTTCTCAATGAAATGGTTACCTGCTATAAATGCTTTTATATACATGGGAGAGATCTGGGGGAAGGATAAGAGATAATGAAAGGACAGAGGAAGAAAAGAGGAGAAAAGAAAGAGGAAGGAAATAAACATTTATATAGTATCAACTATGGGCCAGGCACCCTACCTACTAAGTGCTTTTACAGATATGATAGATCTGATACAACAACCCTGGGCAGTAGGTGCCATTAGTATTCCCATTTTACAATTGAGAAAACTTAGGCAAATAAAGGCTAAGTGATTTGTCTAGGTTTACACAGTTAGTAATTGTCTGAGTCTGGATTTTAACTTAGGTCCTCCTGACTTTAAATGGAGAAGAAAGGAGAGGAGAGAAGAGAGAGAAAAGGAGAAGAGAGAGGAGAGGAGAAGAGAAAGTTTACAGCAGCTGTTTTATAGAATTATGCACATGGTTGGTAAGGGTCAAGTTAAAGACTTATTGAGTAACATAAGGGCCTAGATGAGGTAGCATCTTATATTTGTAATATATTTAAGACTACTTAATTTTGTGATTTTTCTCTAGTAATGCACTGGGAGGGAAAATCACACTGTAAAAGTGACCCAGAGATAAAAATGTATTTCTCAGGAAAAAGAAAAAGAAAAAGAAAAAAAGAAAAAACTAAAGGTGAATGGGTAAAAGGATTCTTGACTAGTAGGCAAAGGAAATTTAACCTGGACAGTCCCTTATATGAAGCTGGATGTAGAAATAAGTGACACAAGGGCAGAGAGAATAGAGCTTTCTGCTAAATGACTAAAGTGTCTCTAAAGGATGGCCTTAGATTGCTAAAAAGACATTCTACTAAGCCCTGTGTTGTTTTTTTTTCTTTCTACCTTGCTCATGATTGATATTGTCAAGTTAAAAATCCCTGTGAACTACTAAAATGGAAGAAACCTCAGGCCCAAAAAGGGAGATCTGTAATGAACCAGACTTCAATCATACTATTTATTTTTTACCACTCTATGTTTGCCCTTAGGTGCTATTTTATCTCTTTTGTAGGACAAAATCTTGAGATCTTGGAATTTTCTGACCTTCTTCCCAGAATCTTCTATTCATTTAATTTCTTATTCCAACCCAAGATGTATTAAAATCACAATGGATAAAGTCATGATATGGAAAGGATAACTGTAATTACTGTGATGATAGTGCTGTGCTTTGTAGTAATTAGTACATTGGTTGAAATAATCTAATTGACTCTATTTCCATTCTTTCATTGTATGTACACAGCTCTAATAGACTCAGAAGACCTGCATTCAAATCCTGCCTCTTCTCCTTATGAAGTATGTGATCTCAACAAGTCACTCGACCTCTTGGTGCCTCAATTTTTTCATTTGTTAAATAAATAGATTACATAACATTGTAATGTTAATAGAATAGAAAGATCTTCCCTGATGGTTTATGGGCCTAACACATGGACCCTGTGATCACATGGAGTCTGTGGTCAGATGGAGCCTAGGTCACATGAAGCACAGGAAGAGAGTGAGAACAGGTAAAGCAGAAAGAGAGAATCAAGCTGTGAGTGGGAGCTCTTGACCCAAGGAGGAGAGAGAGAGAGAGAGAGAGAGAGAGAGAGAGAGAGAGAGAGAGAGAGAGAGAGAGAAGTAAGCTGAGTGGGCTGAGGGAAGAATTTGTGTAGGGGAGCTTGTTTTTGTGGGGAAGTCTGACAGAAAGAAAGTTTAAAATGTCTGTGCTTCCCGGATTAATGATAAGTATCCTGTTAAATCTTAGCTCCTGGTATTCTAATGCTATCCTAAATACACATTTTGGTTTTGCCTTTGAGGAAGAGAGTTTATTATCTTTTGTTGAATTTACCCTGGAAATAGATATGCATATTCATAGTAGCTGCTACGGGTATCACATTACTACTACAGGAGTTGAACTAAGGAATGTCTACGTTCTTTTCCATCTTTAGATCATATGAGGCATAATTGTCTCCATTTCCAGCACAACAATGTGTTGGAATTGAACTGATAGGTTGACCTACCACAATTCCTATGCATATAAAGGCAGACTTCCAAGAATTTCAACTCAATAAAGATTGATTAATCACATATTGTATATGGGGATACAATGATTGATCTGACCTTTTTAGGGAGTTTACAATTTATTGGGGTAAGAAATATGCAGAAATAGTTAGCATTTACGTATTGCTTTGACTTTATCAGGGCTCTTTGCTACTATTTCATTTGATCCTGGTCATTTGTGTTTTTGTTTGTTTGTTTTGTTTTCATATAAATTTATTTATTTTCAGTTTTCAACATTCACTTCCACAAAATCTGGAATTTCAAGTTTTCTCCCCATCTGCCCCTTATCTCTACCACAGGAAAGCATATATTCTGATGGCCTTTTCCTCCATCTTTCCTTCTATCACTGCCCCCTGCCCCATACCCTTCCCTTCTATTTTCCTGTAGGGTATGATAGATTTCTATACCTCATCGCTTATATATTTTATTTCCTAGTTGCATGTAAAAATAGCCTCTAACATTCATTTCTAAAGTTTTGAGTTCCACCTTCTCTCCCTTCCTCCCTCCCTCCCTACTCACCTTCATTGAGAAGGCAAGCAATTCCATAAAGGTTATACATGTGTGGTCATACAAAATACCTCCATGACAGTGATGTTGTGAAAGACTAATTATGTTTCCCTTTATCCTGTCCTGCCCTCCATTTATTCAATTCTCTCTTTTGACCTGGCCCTCTACCAAAGTGATTGCTGACAATTACCCCTTCCCCAAACCTGCTGTTCCTTCTATTATGCCTGCTCTCTTATTATCTTCCCCCCTAGTTTTCTGTAGGGCAAGATAAACTTCCATATCCAATTGAGGGTGTATGTTATTTGCTCCTTTACTGGATTTCCTTTAGCAAGTTATTGACTCATTCTCCTGATTGTCTTGCATCACTCTCATTTCTCTTTCCAATTTTTCCTCTATTTCTCTTACTTGCTTTTCAAAATCCTTTTTGAGCTCTTGCATGGCCTGAGATCACTGTATGTTCTTCTTAGATCCTTTGGATGCAAGAGCTTTGACTTTGTTGTCTTTTTTGAGCATTGTATTTTGATCTTCCTCATCACCAATGATGTAAGAAAACACCTCTTCACCAAGAAAGTAAGAATCAATAATCTGTTTTTTTACCTCCATTTGCTCATTTTTCCAGCCAATTACTTGACTTTTGAGCTCTTTGTTAAGTAGAGGGCTCCAGAAGCAGCCTCTGCTTTAGCAGTGTCTGCAGCCACCCTGGGGCTGGGACTGGGGCTAGACCATGATCCCCTCTCAGTCAGGTGAGAGACCCTTTCCACTAACTTCTGAAGCTGTCTTTAATATTTGTGAGTCGAGAAATCTGGAATCCACAGCAGTCACCAGTGATTTAGTCCCCTAAAGCCTGCTCCTGTTCAGTCTGCACAAGTGTGGCCCAAGTCAAAGTGCACTCCACTTCCAATCTGGTGCAATAAATCCTTCCCATTGACCTTGCTAATTGTTTTGGGCTGAAAATTTGCTTCAGTATGTCATTCTGTGGCTTCTACTGCTCTAGAATTTGTTTAGAGACATTTTTTTACAAGTTTTTTGAGGGTTTTGATGAGAGAGTTTGTGCTTCTACTCTGCCATCTTGTCTCCACCCCAAATTCTGACACTTTGAAGCAGGTGGTATCAGTATTCTCATTTTACAATCCTGTGAAGTAGGTGAGATTGTTATCACCATTTTCCTAATAAGGAAATGGAGACTGAGAAAAGTTAGGTAAATTGACTGAAGTCTTAGAGTTTGTAAATGCCTCAGGCAGGTTTCAAATTCAGGTCTTTCTGGATCTAAGTTCAATGTAGTATCTACTATGTCATCTTATCTTTCTCACAAAAAACTATGAAACAAAGAAGGATGGAGTTGCAGGCGCAATGCTGTGAGTAAACATTTTCAAATTCATCTTAAGCTCATTTTATAAAATGTCATGTGTAGAAACAAGACAAAATAACTTTCATAGGACCTTAATGTCCAAGAATTTTCAGTCTTGAATACACTATTTTTTATGAACCTGCTCATCAACTGTGATAGTAAAATTTGCCTAGATAAATGGAGAAAGGGGATCAATTCTAGTGGCTATGAGCATGGAATTCTGGGAGAAATTGCTAAGGTATGAAGAAGGCAAAAGACTGTGTAGGTAGAAGTAAAGAGACAATAATGGGGATAGTATTAGAGAGGAGAGGACAACTTTTACTCAAGTTGAGCAAATATATATCCCAGTTTCAATCATCAATTTGAACTCTTCCTTTGCATTTCAACCAATGTTCAGATTAATATAAAGCACAGCACAATCTCCACAGTAATTACAGTTATCCTTTCTGTATTTCCATGTCCTTTCCCCATTGTGGTTTCATTATATCATGGGTTATAATAAGAAATTAAATGTGGAGAGGATTCTGGGAAGATGGTGGAGTAGGTCAGAAAATGCTACGGTCTCAAGATTTTCTCCTACAAAAGAGATAAAATGGCTCCCTGGGGTCACCATAGAGTGGTAAAAATAAATGTTGTGATTGAACTCTGATTCATTACAAATTCCCCTTTTTGGACCTGGGGTTTCTTCCTTTGCATGTATATTTATATTGGGCAAATATACATCTGAGATTCCATCAGCAACTTGAATTCTTCCTTTTAAATTCCACATTTGAGATAATTGTACTTTTTTTCAAGAAGGACACATAGGAACTCATTGTGAAGACATATAGAGAAAATTAATAATAAAATAATTTTTAAAAATAAAGTTATGACTTGTTTATCATTTTGTTTTCTTTTTTGCATCTTAAGTTTTAAATTCTCCTCTGCCTTTCCTTCCCTCCATTCCCCATTGAAAAAGTAAGCAAAAATGATGACAATTACATATGTGAAATCATGCAAAACCTATTTCTGAATTAACCATATTGTAAGGGGGAGCAACAAAAACATATAAAGTAAAAAAAAAGTTATATTTCGTTTTGCACACAGCTTATCAGTTCTTCTTTTGGATGTGTATAGCATTTTTTTTTTTTTTTGTCATGAGTCCTTTAGAACTGTCTTGTATTATTCTATAGATCAAAATAGCCAAGTCTCTGTTGTAGCATTACAACAATGCTGCTACTTTTTCACTTTGGAACAGTTCATATAGATCTTCCCATATTTTGCTTTTGTTTTCTGAAAACACTTCCCTTATTACTTCTTATATCACAACAATAATCCATAACAATTACATGCCACAATGCATTTAGCCATTCCCCCCAACTGATGATACCCTTAATTTTCAATTCTTTGTCACCACAAAAAGAGCTGTTATAAATATCTTTGTACATGTAGTTCCTTTTCCTTTTGTCTTTGATCTTTTACTACAGACCTAGTAGTGGCATTGCTGGGATAAAGGATATGCACCATTTTATAGATCTTTGGGCATTGTTCCAAATTGTTTTCCAGAATGATTGAATTCATTCATAATTGCAGCAACAGTGTACTGCACACCTATCTTCCATCTAGATAGCTTTGATTTCTTCTTCTGTCTATTCATATCTGCCTATGAAATCTGCCATTCATATCTTTCTACCATTACCAGTTGGGAAATGACTTTTATTTTTATAAATTTGACTCAGTTCCCCAAATATTTGAGAAATGAGGCCTTTATAAGACAAATTTGATGTATTTTTTTTTATATTGCTTCATTAACTATGGTACTTTTTAGCAAAAAGTAGGTTCCCTGATTATCTCTTTTATTAAGTTTGTTTTTTTATTTTGCTTTGTCTGAGATCATGATTACTATCCCTGTCTTTTTTTACTTGAGCTGAAGCATAATAGATTCTCAAGCTCTTTATTTTAAATCTGTGCGCATCTTTCTATTTCAAGTGTATCTCTTGTCCATATTGTTGGACTCTGATTTCTAATCCATTCTGCGATCTGCTTCCCTTTTATGGGTGAGCTCAACACATTCACATTCACAATTATGATTACCATGTGTTTCCCTCCATCCTATTTTCTTACGTTCACCCTTCTCTTTCTCTCTCTTTTGATCCTGTCCCTCCTCACAAGTCTGTTCGGCTTCTGACCATAGCTGTCCTTAATCTGTGCTCCCTTTTTTCATCTACCTTATATCTTTTAACCTCTTCCCCTCTTATTTCCCCATTGAGTCAGAAAGATTTCTATAACCAATTGAGTGTGTGCACAAACATATGGATGTGCCAGTGTGTATTTATGCCCCATTTTGAACCAATTGTTATGAGAGTAAGATTCAAACATTTCTCGCTACCACTATTTTCCCCTCTACCACAAGAGCTCTTCCTTGCATACCTCTTTTTATGTGAGAAAAACAATTCCTTATTTCTCCCTTCTCCCATTTTCTAATTCATCAAGTTTTCTTTTAATTATTTACTTTTGAGGAGGGGAGATCATTCCTACATAATCAATTCATACTCTTGCCCTCTCGGTAGACTTCTTCTACATGCCCTAGTAATGATAAAGATATTAAGAATTACAAATATCTTCCATTTAGGAATATAAATAGTTTAAACATAGTGTCTCTTATGCTTCCTCTTTCATGTTTACCTTTTTATTCTTCTGAGTCTTGTTTTTGAATATCAAATTTTCTATTCAACTCTTATCTTTTTATCAGGAATGCTTAAAAGTCTGCTATTTCACTAACTATCCACTCAGTTTTGCTATGTAGAATATTCTTGGTTGTAATCCTAGCTCCTTTGCCTTCCAGAATATCATATTTTGAGCCCTACAATCCTTTAACATGGAAAGTGCTAAGTCTTATATGATCCGGACTGTAGCACCATGATATTTGATTTCTTTTTTTCCTGGATGCTTGAAATATTTTCTCCTTAACCCAGGAGCTCTGGGATTTGACCATAACATTCCTGTGAGTTTTTATTTTGGGATGTTTTTTAAGAGGTGATTAGTGGATTGTTTCAATTTCTATTTTACCCTCTGGATCTAAGATACTGGGACAGTTTTCCTTTTTAATTTCTTGGAATATGATGTTCGTGTTCCTTTCTGTAACATGGCTTTCAAGTACCTCAGTGATTGCTAAACTATGTCTCTTTGACCCATTTTCCATGTCAATTGTTTTTTTTTCTTCTGAGATATTTCACACTTTTTTCCAATATTTTTCCTTCTTTAGACTTTCATTGTTTCTTGATGTCTCATGGAGTCATTAGCTTCCAACTGTCTGTTTCTACTTTTTATGAAATTATTTCTTCAATGACCTTTTGTATCTCTTTCCATATGACTAATTCTGCTTTTTAAACAGTTATTTTCTTCAGTGAATTTTTGTGCCTCTTTTATCACTAGGCCAAATCTGTTTTATATTTTTAGGTGTTATTTGCTTTAGTATTTTTGGTACCTCTTTTACTCAGACATTAATTTTTTTTCATAATTTCCTTGCATCTCATTATTTCTTTCTCCAAATTTTCCTCTACTTCTCTTCTCTCTTCCTTTAATTCTTTTAGGAATTCTTATTTTACTCATGCCCAATTAGCTTTTTTTTTTGAGGTTTTGGTTTTAGTTGTATTCATGCTGTTTTCTTCTGAGCTTGTGTCTGTCTTCCCTGCTACCTTAAAAAGCTCTTAACGTTTAAGGGGCTTTTTGTTTGTTTTTTAATTTTTGTTTTTTTGATATTTGCTCTTTTTCTGGGCAATTTCTTAACTTTGAACTTTATGTTAAAGTTTGGCTCTACTCACTTTACAGTGAGAAGGCACTGTCCCAACTTTTGGGCTTTTTTGTGCTCCTATTTTCAAAGCTAACTCTGGGAATCTGCTAGTTTGGGGTAATTCTAAGGTGGTATGAGGTGGGGAGATATGTGGCCACTGCTCTTCTGATCTGTGCTCTGCTTTTTATGCAGAGAGGACTCCTGCTCCCCTATAGCTACAAGTCTTAGGGCTCCTCTTGGCCTTGGAACTGTGACCAAGCCCCCTACTTGTCCACAAGTGCTAGGGCTTTTCCTTGCCATAGAACTGAGACCACATCCTGTGCTCCCTTCTGACTAATCACAAACACTCTTCTCTGCCTGGAATTGTGACCCAGAAATTCCTCAGGAAAGGGTCCCCTGTAATCTCTTTCTAACCAGCTGTCCAACCCCATTACTATCTCTGAGTTCAGAAATCCAGAAGTTACTGTTGCTGCTGCTGCTGCCAGTACTGCAGCTGCCTCTAAGGCCCACAAATGGTTCTGCTGCTGCTGCCTCTCCTGCCTAGACAGGCCTTCACTCCAGTGTCATAGAATTCTCCTGCTAAACTCCTAAGTGATCTTAGGCTGGAAAAATGTCTCACTCAAACCTTTTGATGGCTCTGCCACTGCAAAATTTTATTTGAGTCATTATTTTATAGTTGTTTGGAGGAGAATGTTGGGGGAGTTCATCTGAATTGCAGCCTATACAGTGCCATCATGTCTCTGCCCATTTTTTTTTTGTTATTGTCAATACTACTGGGTTTTTCAGTTCTTTGAAATGAAGGTGGCATATATTAGCATGTAGACATAAGAGAATGGGCAAAACATCTCTCCTTCCAAACCTACATTTCTTGGCTTTCCACAGACTCATTGGGACTATAAAGGAAAAGGGAGAAGATCTACTTTGGCCTCACCTAAAATAAGAGCTATTTTGAAGACAAGAATGCAGTGTTGCCTCCCAACATGTCTTTGTTCAAGTGATAGCAAAGCCATTGAAACCCACTGATGGTGCACATTGAAAATAATAGGCTCTATTATTTTTCCTAGCAATGATGCTCCCATGAAAGCATCAAAACCTGAAATAATGATGGTACATATTTGATGTACAGTAGAAAGGCATAGGATGATTATGGTCAATTTCTATCTCTATTCTCCTGTACCTCACAGTGAATAGATAGTGGGGGTATGGGTGGGGGGAGGATTGGTTATAATTTACAGAGAAAGAGTGTATATTCATATAGGTACATTCTTTTCAGATGTTCATATATGACAGAATTAAATGATTTGTCTTAAAGAGTTTGTGAAAGCAAAAATATCTATTTAGGAAAGTTGCCAGGAACCAGAGTTTGGAAGTAAATGTGTTCTTTAATTTAGTATTGAAATACTGTCATATTTGGTTACTGGGTAGGGGTTGCCACTGCAAATCCAGTATGAAATTTATATCTGTGAGACAGCACAGTACAATAACACTGTATGACATGGTACACGATCAATAAAGATGAGTTTCTTAAAGATTATGAAGGACTAACAGCCTTTTCCTGGGCCAGTTTGCTTTTTAACCCTTGATGTTCTCAAGGGATCAGATTTTCTGATCACTGATGAGGGAAAGGAGAAAAATGGGGAAAAGTGATTAAGTCTGGATGATGGTGATTCTGAGGAGGTAGAGGGCAGCCCCAAGTGTAACAAACTAAGGCAGGCATCATCTTATTAGACAGTGCGAAATTGCCAGGAGGAAAAGTCCCCTGCTGCCTGGTACCAGCTGAGAAGTAAAGGGCTCCCTTAAGAGGGGTACAAGTTCTGTTTCATTAAAGAAGAAAAAAAAAGAAGAAACTTGCTTCTTGGGGATCTTTTTTTGCTCTTCCCTATGATTAATTTTATTTTTTCACATAGATAATACACAGACACACATACACACACACATACCTTTATCTTCCCCCTACACATGCATACCCACATAAAAGTACTCACACACATGTATGCTCATTCCCAGCTACACCTATCCCTCACTGAAGCTCCCCTAATCAGTACCTTTTATGTAGAGTAAATCACCATTGGGGATTATATTCAAAATGAGAACAGGATGGAACCATTGATTCTTGTGTCTGATTAGAGCTCAGAGAAGGCAACTGGTGGCAAAAGGCTGCAAAGCAACATTTTGACTGAAGTGATGAAGAGAAAAAGCAACACTAAGTGCAAATGACAGCTTTCCAGAGGGTGTCACCTTACTCACCCCATAGATGCCCATGGCACCCCTTCAAGGCTTAACTCAAGGGCCACCTATATTAAGTCTTTTCTGATTGTAATGGCAAGCAAAGTAGGACCTTTTGCTGTTTTTGTTTTAGTATAATCAAGTGCTCTGACCGAATAATGAGATTAAAGATCTTCCCCATACATTAATGGACCTGGGAAGATTTGTAAGAAGGTCCACACCTTTTTATTAAGAAGGCGCTGGTTCTAAATGGTTGTGATGCCCTCTGGCTCTGAAAATCATATAAGGACTCTGAGGTGAGGTTTTGCTTTGGAGCTTACTGATTGGAAGTGTTGCTTGACCAGGTGAGACTCTGGGAAGCTGCTAAGCAGCCCCCTCTCACTTCCTTTTTGAAAACCCAGATGTTGGGCTTCTCCCTCTGGTAACTGTGCATGTATGGTCAGACAGCTATCTGTCTGTTGATCTGTGATGTATGTATTGCACTGTCTGTTGATTTTGATTTCTCTGTATTTTCTCTGAAGTTCAGGGTACTGATTTCTCCCCTAAACTAAGTGAATGATCCATGTGCCTGATTAAAATGATTGCTAATCCCTCAAAAATTGCTTACCTTTTAGAAAAGCAGATCCCCCTCTGTATGTCGGAGTTCTTGCTTTTACATTGATCACCTGAACCTTAATGCTCCCTTCCTCAGAAATTGTTTTGTAATGACTTAATTCATGCACCAGTCATTTTCATCCTGTAAAATGTAAGCTTTTTGAGGATTTGAACTACTTTGTTTTGGTCCATATATTCTTAGTACTTACCTAAGTTTGACACAGAGTGAATAATTCTTACTGAATAAATGAATCACATTTCCCCTGAAGGAGCAACCTCCTCCTGCTATGAAATGGACATGTTGAGTTTGGGGTTCTGCTCTCCAAAATACCTACATGCTGGGTCCTGCTCAAATGAATTCGACACAAGCTTTTTTAACGCCAAAGTAAAACTAAGTTTATTAAAGATTCGCCATACTGGGTTGACTCTTAAGGAGCCAAAGCACTTGTAATGCTTGTATTCACAAGTGGACCAGATAGAATCTCAGCTAGACAAAGTCTGAGCTGGATTGAATCTGAGAACCTTCATGGAGGCAAAGTGGAACTTAAATACAGAAAAAGACTGAAGGAAGAATCCAGGTGTCACCAGGTAGTCTGGGGTCCCAGGGATGATCTCCATTGATCAAACCCAGGGAGGATCTTGATGGGAGTGGCTGGTAATAGGATCAAAGGGAGTAATATCAGAAGAATGCTAAATAGAAGATAAGGACAACCTGGCCTGGGAAAAATGGAAGGGGAATCCAAGGACCCCCCCCACCCCAACAAAAGCCAGACTTTCTGGGGGCCCTTCAGACTAATGGGACTAAAAGCCTCCCAATCCAAGGGGAAAAGGTCTTGGCTTGGACTTGTACCTCATCAGACAGAGTGCTGGATTTGTACTGAGTCATGGAATTAGAATCTCCAGTGCTTCTGATACTTATGATCTTTTTGACCTTGAATAAGTGACTTATTTCATGGCTTCAGCTTCCTGATCTCTAAAAATAATGAGATTGGATTAGAAAATAATAGAGACTTCATAGTGGAAAGAATAGTTCATTTGGAGTTGAAGGACTTGAGTTCAGTTCCCAACTCTCATATATTAACTGTGTGACCTTGGGCAAGTCACCAGAGTTCTTTAGTTTTATACTTATATAATTAATGAAAGTAGAGCCAAGAGAGGTCAAGTGATTTGCCCAAGTCATGCAGGTAGTAAGTGGTGGGTAGTAAGAGACAGAAAAGAATTCAGCTCTTCTAACTCTGCTTCACCATGCTGTTTCCAATAGAGAAGCCTCAAGTTGAATAAGGTTATATTTATCAAGGGAGACTGGGAAAAAAATAGAATCTTCGCTAGAACTATGGGCAGTCATCAAGCAATAGGGACAAGGGCAGGAACAGTGTAACAGCACAACCAGTTCCTTACACATAGGAGGTGGCCTTCTGTGTAGAGTGTTGAACAAAGTCAAATGCTGGACAAGTCATTCAATTTGTTCTCATCTATTAAATGTAGAAATTGGACTCGATGCTTTCTAAGGTGCCTCCCAGCTCTAAATCTATGATTCCATAATGTATTAGGTGCTTCATAAATGCTTTGTTGATTGATGCATTACCATCTACCTGGGGTGGTCCTGGGTTGGCAAAAAATCATAGAGCTTGTTCAAACATCCTTAAATTTAGAATAAGGTTACAGTGGCCACTTTTATTGTCACTTCTAGCTACCTTTTCTGTTTTTCAAATGTCATAATAGCCCTAGCAATGATGTTGGCAATCCTGAAACAACTGTATTTCCTGTTATCTTTGCCCTATTGACTCTTCACAATATGGGAATGTGAACAATGAGGGTTAATGCTTAGGAAGGATAATTGGACACAGTTTAAAGCTGGAATGGGGGTGGGTAGGGGATAAACTTGCTTTTATTTGTTTTTTCCTAATGCTCCTAATCTAAAAAGTAACAGTTCCATTAAATATTAGCAAGTATATAAAAAAGTTCTGTTCCATTCAACAAACATTTCAGTCACTAGGCACTGTGCAAAGAGCTGAAGACACAAAGAAGGTATAATCCAATCCCTGTCCTCAAGGAACTCATACTCTGCTAGGTACAGACAATCTACGAACAAAAAATAAAATCATCTACACGGAACACATACTAGGAAGAAATTTAAATATGATAGACTTTATTTTCCTCAGTTACAACAGAAACAAAGAATCACAGAATTTTAGTTAAAAGAGACTTCAGTGACCATTTAGTCTAGCATAAACCTAGAAAGAATCTTTACTATAATATATTCAATGAAGGGTCATCCAATTTCTGCTCAAAACCTTACAAGAGGTGACCTACCTCTTCCTGAGGCAGCACTTTCCTCTTTTTTACAGTTCCAATCATTAAGATATTTTTCCTATTTGTTAAGAACTCCCTGACTTTGTTCATGCATTCCACCCATGCTGTCTACTTGAATTGACTTCTGATCTCTTTTCCATCACCTAAATTTGCATTTATTTCATGGTCCAGTTTAATCCCTATTTACTGTATCTGGAATCATCCTTCCTATCCAATGTGTTTCCAAGTCTAGTTCTACCTCCATGACATATCTAACACCCATATCCTTCTCTCAATTCTCATCAATTCTTGTTTGAACTTTTGCAATAGACTCCTATTTGGCCTTCCTGTATCCAGGTTTTTTTACTTCAATACATCCTATATACAGGTAGCAAAGTGAAATTCCTAAAGCATAAGTTTGAAAGGTGACTTCCCTGCTTAAGAAGCTCCTTTAGCAGCTCTTTATTTTCTCTATACAGGGATTATTTGTGTGAACATTTTTTCTGTTTTAAATATGTAGATATTTTGAAAATTATATTTCAGTGGAATTGATTTCATTTATAATCCTATGTATGTTATCTTGTGCATTTAAATATATTATTCTGAGAAGAGATCCGTTAGATTGTCAGAAGATTTGTAGACATGGGAAAGGTGCTCTCAAATAAGCTACAAACTCCTCTTTTTTAGCTTTTAAGGTCCTATGGTCTGGACTACCTTATCAGGATTATGACATTCGTATTCTCCAGGCACCATATGGTTTAGCCAAACCTGCTTCTTTGATAGTCGTCATCTCAATGCAAGGATCATCTTCCACAGAAATTTATCCTGAAGCCCCTCCCCAAATTCTTAGTGTCCTTCACTTCAAAAAAGTATGTATTTTATTTTTAACACAACTCTTAAGTTCCTTGAAGTCCAAGCCTTTTCTTTTCTTTTTCACTATTTGCATCCCGAGTGCTTAACCCATTGTTTAGCTCAGAACAGGCACTTAACAAGTACTTCCTGAATTGATAAAATGAATAAAATAAGGAATGAAGTAGCACTAAAGTCACATAATTTTGTTTCCTTTTCCTGACTTTCCCACCTCCACCCCAGTGTATGACACATACTGCTGGGAACACTATAGGCATTCCCCATCTCCTCTGTTCTTGAGTTCCTCTTGTAGCCAGTGATATTTTCACCTTCTTTTATATCCCTGTCCTCCCCTCCCCCCCCCCCACTTTCCTCCAATCAATACAATTTTGCTGTGTGCACAAAATATAAGATTTTTTTGTTTATATAAAGAAGCTTATCCTTTTAAGCCTGGGTTGTCCCTGGTAGGCCGAAGCAAGTAAACACATCCATATGACAATTCTGTAAGGGACAAATCCAACTCTTCTTCATTTCACTGGTGCTAACTAGATACACAGGCTTTGTTTGTATACAACTGGGCTCTTTGTCCTGGATCCTGTTTGAAGCATGACTGCAGATGGTGCCCAGCTCAGGTCCGGAGTAAAGATTGGCAACCTTTCCAAGGTGGTATGCCAAGGTTATGACCTCTTTTTTTTTCTTCTGGTGTGTTGATCTTCACAGCTGGAGCCTGGGTTGGGGAGAGGAAGAAGCTCTCACAAGTGGCAGTAAATGGAATCTCACAAGTGGCCTGGGAAGGAAGAGGAGAGGTGGAGATTCATGTGGCATTGGAAATTGACCCACTTACCATCTTTAGTGTACATGCCATGTTTTACTAATCCATACCCTGGAGAACTGGGAAGGAAGTCCAAGGAGGTGGTGTCCCTGTACTTGTACACCTCTCAATGCGAAGGCCATAGTCAAGCTGAATGAGTGACCATACAGGTCATTAACCAAATGCAGAAAAAACTATTATTAGAAAGCAGACCTGAGGGCATTCAAGGGAGAGGAAAGAATGTTTTCCCTCTGCATATTTTCCCCCTGCTTATGCTGCACATTTTTTTCATGGTTTAGTGCTCCTTCAAAATCACAAACTTTAAAAAGAATGGATTTGGAAACTAGGTTCTTATTCCATTTAACTGGTTAGAAATTTTCATCTCACTCCCTCAAATAAGGACATAGTGGGGCATCCCCACTTCCCTGCCTTATTGTTATAATTTTCTAACTGTCTTTAAAAAAGAAATTTCAAATTTCAGAATTCAAAACAAATGGTTTAAAATCTGAAAATATTAAGAGGATATACTTTATTTTCTGCTGTCCTTAGTTCTTTAAGTTTGACTCTCATTCTAATAGCTAATCATGATGTGATCCCAGGAAAACAAAAACCTCTGGGAACTTCAGTTTCCTCATCTGGTAAATGAAGACTATCCTACCTACTACAGAGGGTTTTTTACAAGAAAGTGCTTTGTAAATATTAATGAGTTGCTGAAATATGAGTTATTGTTATATAATGTAAAATCTATTAGGTGCTTTGTGCTGTGCTAAGTACTTTTACAAATATTATGTCATTTGATCCTCACAACAGCCCTGGAAGGTTATTATCATCCCACTTTACATTTGATAAACTGAGGCAGAAATTAAATGACTTGCCCAGGGTCACACAGCTAGTAACTACCTGAGGTCATATGTGAACTGAGGTCATGCTAATGCCAGACTTTAGGCTCTCTCCATTTAGTTGGGTGGCTGCCTTTGAATAGACAAGGTCCACTGTTGGTGTGAAATTTACCAATGACAACTTCATCAAATGCAGATGAAAGATGGTAGCCTTACCTCTCAAAATATATTTTTCTGTGCTAGATGGATAAAGGATTAATTAAGTGTTAATTAATTATTGTACAGCAGACACTTTGCTAAATGATGGAGATAGATGATAGATAGATAGAGAGAGAGAGAGAGAGAGTGATAGATAGATAGATAGATAGATAGATAGATAGATAGATAGATAGATATCCCCAACATTTAGGTGCACACACACACACACACACACACACACACACATACACATAAGAAAACAGGATGAATCATATTGTCAAAGATCTTCTACTAGGGGAAGACAATAGAAAGGAAGGAGAGAAGAGGGAGGTGTATTTGCACCAGGGCAAGGGAACTGGTGAAATTATCCAGAAAGTGAGTTGATCTAGGAGTGAGTATGATAATGCTTTCTGCTCAAAACAAAAATATGAATGATTCAATATCATTGATTTTTAAGGGGTCAGAGCAAAAGTAAAGCAAATATGTTGCAAAAAATTGTTTCACCTATTAGGGCATGCCCTGTTAAGGCTAGAAGTCTGGGTTGGCTGATGAATTCAAATGTGCAGATTGTTCAAAAGACCACTCTATCAATAATGCACACAAAGCATTTGCCTAGCTACCAAACCTCCTTTCACAAAAAAAAGATGGCTTAGGGATCTTTTGACTAAGTATGCAGCACACGAGTCAAACAAGTCTTGTCTTGGGATCATGACTGACTAGGAATGTATCCCTCCAGGGCCAGAGAATCAGATGGCACAGCTACATATTGGATACCTTGGGAGTACGAAGACCCCTTTATTATTTTTCTTCTTTACTTTTTTCTCTCTTCCCATTGTGAAGAGCTCTCGATTAGAAGGCAGAAGACTTGAGCACAAGTCCTGGTTTCGCTAAATCTTTGTTAGTAAGATGACTTCCTGTCTTGATTTCAATTTATTTCTCTTTAAAGTGATGCTTCAGCTAGATAATCTCTAACATTCTTTGTATTCCTAATGTTCTGTGATTTATGATCCTGTATAAAATATGAAATTTAAAGCCCAGAATGACATTTCCTATATTGGTGTCCTGTTTCTCCAGTTTGGTTCTAAGTAAACGGCCAGAACATATCACCCAGACCAAGGCTGTCTGACTGATGCAGCAATTTCACTCATCCACATGGGTCTACACCCTTTCTGACTGGCAAAATCTTCTAATTGCTTTAGGAAGCAGATTTAGCCAAGGAGGATGGATGTGCAATTTCTCAGTTTTCTCATCTAAACTTCACAACTTCCCCATCTATTTCTTGCTGCTTAATACCAGTCTTAGAGAAAGGGATGATCCTCTTACTTGCCAGAGCTATTGCTTTTGCCTGTAGCTTCTATCCTATCCACACTGTCTCCTCAGTTACCTTGTTCCATCAATCACCTCTATCTTTCATACATCTTCGATCTTTCCCTCTTTGCTGCCTCATTTCCCTCAGCCTACAAATAGGTTCAAGTCTTCCTAGTCTAAAATAACCCTTTTGATCCTGTTAACCTGCTAAAGTTACCATCTTCTTTCTCTTTTCTTTATTGTCATGCATTGACCAATGAAATGTAAACTCTATGAGAGAAAAGAGATTTCTGACTTCATCAGTGTAGGGAACTTCTCATGTGGAAACACCATCTAAGAATACAGAGCAGCAACTCCTCTGTACCTTGTGGCTTTAGAGATGCTTGGTGCTCTAAGAGGTTAAATAATGCCTTGCACATAGTAGACACTTGAAAATGTCTATTGAATAATTTTATAAGGAGGAATCTATATTTTCTACTTCCATTTCACCATCCACTTATTTCTCAACCCCTTTTGCAATTTAGCTTATGTCTCTACCAATCAATTGAAAAGATTGTCTCCAAGTTTGCTAATGACCTCCTATCACTCCCTTGGTGATTTAATCTAATCCTATGGCTTTAATTATCACCTCTATGCAGATAACTTCCAAATCTTTATCTCCACCTTCAACCTTTCCCTAGAGTTCCAGTTGTATTTTTCCAACACTTTACTGTATATCCCTATCTGCATGCCGTATTGGTATCAAGTCAGCATGCCAAATTAGATCTCCTGATCTGTACTCAGTCCCCACTCCCCTAAAATATTCAAAATAAAACAAAATTCTACCCCTTTTCTATTTTTTTTCAAGTTCCCTTATAGCGCATAAGCAGGGTTGTGTTGGAGCCATTTCAAATCGGATCAGGAGAACCAACTGTTAAGCTTTCAGACTGAACATTATACCACAGGACATCAGCAAACACTACAAAAATGGGTTTGAGTTAATGTTTTGAGGATTGTTTAGATTTAAGAAAGTGGTGGTATATATTAATAGTACAAATTCTGCTTTAAAGTGGGTCCTATAAGATTTTCTTTTTATGAAAGTCAAATGAGCCAAATGGTAAACATTTACCAGAGCACCTAAGTTATCTGTTACCCTTCCTCCTCCTTCTTTTTCCTCCTCCTTTTCCCCATCATCTTTTTTCTTTCTCCTTTTCCTTCTCCTTAGTTAAATACACTGAGGAAAGGAAGTTTTAGGACCAAACAATAAGCCCATAATATTGCTACACCATTCCTAACCCCACAGAAGGGACTGAAGAAGTATGACAGCAATTTGCATGTTTTCATGTATGTGTGTCCTCTAAATTTGGGCCCACTTTTTCCTGAAATCTGTATGTGAGTCATTGGTTTAGAAGGATGTTTTGCACCATTAACTCTTACCATATAACCCTATTAAGTTCATATTTCTAAAGGTTAATTAAATCTAGCTGTCTGATATCAATAGTTAATTAACAGAGGATAACACTAGAAGGGGCTTGTGAACTCTAAGTTTAGAAAACCACTGCTCAGCCTTTCATGGCCTTATAGAACCAAATCTTAACAACCAAAATCTTTCAAATTGTTTGTCTTGACCATGCTGTTCTTCTTACGTAAATTGTTCTTCTAGTTCTGTCCATGGCAGGACTTCATAGGAGCTTTCCCAGGCTTCTCTGAAACTATCCTTTTCATCATTTTTACAGCACAAAAGTCTTTTATAACATTTATATACCATAATTTGTTTATATATTCCCCAATTGATGGTGATGCCCTACTTTCCAATTCTTTGCCTCTGCAAACAGAGCTGCTATAAATATTGTTTTTGTACATATGAGTCCTTTGCCTCTTTGATCTCTTTGGGGTATAAAGCCAATCAATTTAGAAGCTTGTATTAAATAGCTACTTTTTGATAGGCATTATGCTGAATACAAAGAATAAATAAAATTCTACTTCCAAGGAGGTTAGATTCTAATTGGAAAGACAATTATATAAATATGTACAAAAGACCTACATCCTTCATGAAAATATTTCTGACACCCTCCTCCTTATTCCCTAAGGGGAAGTGATTTCTCTCTCCTTACACTTCACATAGTTTTGTTGGCACATCTTTGAACTCGTCAAGTTTGGGTTATGTCCAACTCTTCGAGGCACCATTCAGGGTTTTCTTGGCAAAGTTACTGGAGTGGTTTCTCATTTTCTTCTCCAGCTCATTTCATAGATGAGGAAATTGTGGCAAATAGGGTTAAGGGACTTACCCAGGGTCACACAGCTATCACCTATTTGAAGCCAGATTTGAGTTCAGGAAGATGATTCTCCTAACTCTAGGCCCGTGCTCTACTATACCACCTAGTTTCCCAAATACTTCTTGTATAATATACTCATATAAAGTTCATGTTTATATAATGCTTTCAGGTTTGCAAAAGAATTTTCCTAATACTATTCCTATTAGAAAGGTAGCACAAGTGCTATTAGCACAGTGCTTGGCACATAAGTGCTTAATAAATGTGCTTTTTAAAAATTTGTTGAGTTATTCCAGTGTTACAGATCAGAGAACCAAGGTTCTGACTAACAGAGAGGAAGCATCTGAGGAGCTGTCTAACTCTTGTCTCCAGGCCCCACACACATCTCTCTATCCATTACTTAGGTAACTTGTAGAATGTGGGATTTACTGGTTAATTTATATAGGTTGTTTCTCCCTTTTTATTTTATAAGCTTTTTGTCAATAACGTCTATAATATAGTTATCTTTACAATCTCAATGCATAGCACAGTACCTTGAACTGAATGAAAGCTAGACAAAAATTTGTTGAATTTGCCTAATTACAAAAAACTAACAGAAAACAAAATCCCCTACCGTTCTCTTCCCTGACATTTATGGAATATGCTCAAAGTGTCAATTAATGATCCACTTACACATGGGCAAACTATCTAGTATTTCTATGGTGTTTAAAGGTTCTCAAAGTGCCTTACAAGCAATACCACATTTGATTTTCGTAACAGCCCTCATGTTAACATTATCACCATTTTACAGATGAGGAAACTGAGGCTGAGAGATTAAATGACTTACTCTGGGTCACACAATGAAGTTTCTGTCAGAGTTGGTATTTGAACTCCAGTCTTCCTGAATCCAAGTGCACCTTTCTGACCACTACTCAGCCTAGCTTCCTAAAATATTCATCGATGTCCTAGGAAACTACATCTTTTTCACTGAGTGTCTGAGAAGTCTTCCTTCTTTACATAAATCAACCTTATCCTCTTTCATTTTTCATCTACTCGGGCCCTCTACTCTTCAATTCAGTGTTCATTCAAGAGGTCAATGTCTTCTAAGTTGAACTTATTAGTGTAGGAGGGGAAAAAGTTCCATTCATGTCCCTACAGACTGACAGGAGGTGTTCATTCGCAGCTGCCAAATGGCAGTATAATTTCATTAATACCATGCTCTGAAACAAAAAGAAAAAGAATATTTCTGAGTTTCATGGTTACTTGGACTAGAAGAAAATACCCTCCTACACCTGGCTTGACTTTTATATGAAAAGTAGTACAGTTGCCATACTATTTGCAATGCATTAAGATGTATGAACATTATCAAGGGGCTGTCATATAGTGGGTATCTTTGTTTTGGAGTTCATGGATCCTGCATTTTGTGTGTGCATGGGACAGGGTGTATTTTTACTGTAGTAACTTCATGTTGTTTGCTTCTAGCTTAGCCAAAGGTCTTCTAAATTAGGTAGGGCCCCTCTGGTAATCACTTAAACTTACTGCAGTATTTATATTCCCATCCTTTTAATTAATTATACACACCCCTTGAAGACATTGCATTTGCATTATTGATGGAGATCTTTTACTTTATTAGGCCTCTATAGGTTGGTTTCAGGCATCAAGATAAGGGTTGATTCTCTAGGAAAATATATAATTACTCTACTTTGGGCTATTATTTTTGAGTTGTACTTTTCCACCTTGGTGTCCAGTTGGGATTAGCATTAACTGAATTGTTCATTTCACAGAAGCTAAGCTGTTTGTTTGCCTTAAACTAATTTGAGTACATTTTGTTTACCTGAATCTAAGGCTGATCTTTCCCCCTGTGCAAGCTCAGACAGAGAATCCCCATGGATCTCGTCAGACTTCTATGTGAAGGGAAAGGAACTAGAACATTTTCCAACAAACAAAAATTTCCATATCCTCTTAGTTTAGAAAGACCTGTTCCAAGGCACCATGAAATTGCATTCAATTCAGTTCTATTGAATTCACTTCACTTAAATTAAATCCAGTAAGCCCAAGAAACAGTTTGCTACAAGGGGAGAAATCAGTCTAGAATCCCAAGATTGGATTCAAATCTTGATTCTGATACTTCCTATGAAAACTTGGGCAAGTCACTAAAATTTCTCTGAGCCTCAGTTTCCTTCATAATGACATGAGACATTTGTAATAGATATACTGAGGTCTCCTTCAATTCTGAGTCCTGTGGTTGTGGTATGTTTCACCTTTGTGAAGAACACCATCCTAGACACTGAGGGGAGATACAATATTTAGACAAAAAATGGTCCCTGCCTTAATGGAAGTTATAATCTAAGAGCATAAGATACATATTAGGTGACTATGATACACAATAATCAACCCACCAACCAACTGATCAATTTACAAGCATTTGCTAAGCTCCTACTATGTGCCAGACACAATGCTAAACTTTGTATATACAAAATCAAAACTGACTACTTAATACTATATATTACTATATAATAAAGACTTTAGTGCTTTAGAAAGGTGGACTTACATAGTACATGAACAAACCAGTTCATGCATGAAATCTGAGGCAGTAGTTTATTATGAACAGAAAGGATCAGGAAAGCCTTCACGAAAAATAGAATTTAAACTTTCATCATCTTTGAAACGAGTTATATAGATGAAGGGGTTTCAAAAGTGTTTCCTCAAATTATTGTGTTTCCTCAGTTGACATCAAAGAAAAAAGAATGCCTATCAATGAACATATGAGGAATAGGAATGAGACCGGTGCCTAGTATTGTCTTATATGTTTCAGGCACTTGAAATCTGCTAATGATATTAAATCTTATTGTGTAAATTTGACTTCTTTTTGATGGTCCAGATATGATTTCATTCAATCCAAAATTCCTTCCATCAAAGCTGATTCAGTAACTTCTCTGCAAGTTAAAGTTTTAAAGGACTGTCTGGGGCCCTGAGAGGTTCTGGGACTTGCCCAGATTCAACTAGTCAGTAGGTTTCAGAAGCAGAATCCGAAGACAATTCTTTCTTAATCCAGAGGTTGTCTCTGCCTACTACGACATATTTCTTCTCCATTTACTCAACTGTTACTGCTAAAATACTAAGTGGGAAATGTCGCTAGATCATTTTTCTGGAACCAGTTTGGTAATTTTAGAGGACCACATGATCAACATCATATGGAAACCATAAAAGCCAATGTGATTTAAGGGGAATTGCAAAAGCAAACAAGCAAACAATATATGAACATAGCAACAAAGCAAACAATAGTTTTTGAGGACGGTAACGCAATGATTTCCTTGTTGTTTGGTGTGGTCCTACAGCCTCTTGAAGATTATATTCATTTCTGAGTGCGTTGTTTCAGGAAGATTACTCATAAACTGGAGAATGCTGGGAGGATTGACCAGGATGGTAAAGGAAAGGCCTTGAAGTCATGCCATACAATGGCTGTCCAGTTACTCTGAAAAAGGGGTGGGGAACCTCAAGGCCACATGTGGCCCTCTCGGTCCTTGAGCGTGGCCCTTTGACTGAATCCATTTGGTAATGGGGGACTGTTAAAGATGACTATAAACATTTGAAGGGCCTATGATGTATGAAAAGTCATTAGACTTATTCTTCTTAGAGTCCAATGGCAGAATGAAGATCAATGAATAGGTTTGAGATGTAAAGACACACTTTTTGCATTAATATAAGGAAAATCTTCCTAATAATTAGAATTATCCAAAAGTATCTTGTTAGGGAGAAGGTCTCTCCCCTCTCCTCACACCTGCCAGGGCGTTAAGTGAAAACTGCATGACCACTTGTTGGATATGTCATGAAGGAGGTGTTTCTTATAGTCTAGATTGGATTAAATAACTTCTATGGTGATTTCTGTTGTATTAGGTGACTTTTACTCCAACTCTTTGATTCTTTGATTTCTAGGAATTATTAATAGACTAACCCTGTTGTGTCCTAAGTCTTTCTCCTCTTTCTATTCTTATTTTAGTATCTCAACCTTTCATTCAGTGCAGCTTTTAGCAATTGACATAGGGATCAATCAAACATTTGTTAAACACAAATTTTCCCCCCTCCTCCTGACTCTAGAGTCCCCAGAGGGTTGAGATATGCTGTCTACAACTATTTCTTTCAAGAGTCCTCTGATGACATTAGACTTTAGCATGAAGAAAAAACAAAATCGTTGTCTGAAAGCCTCTGGCCTTTGTGACTACTAAATAGTATGATTTTCTGGGAAACCCATCAAACTGTACTTATATGTCTATGTTCTTTGGAATATAGAAATTGGAGGAAAGCACAAAGCCATATGCTACAATACTGATTTTGGGAATGTGTTCCATTAGGACAGAGTGGTAGAGGCAGGGATAAGGCTACATCAATCTGGTATCACTGGTGCCACTGATATAAATGACAGAATATAAGATGACTTGACACATAGTGAGGAGCCAATGCTGGGGAAGTTACAGTTAGAGAAAGAATCTTGGCATGGTAAGATGGAGGGAGGCTCACTTGGGGTGCTTCAAAAGCAAGTCATCTGGTGGTTTCTTACTATGGTTAATTATTCTTGCCAACTAGATACTAAATCCAATTGTTTCTTCCTGTAGAGAGACCAAATAATTCCAAGAACCTCTCAATTTCAGGATCTTGGTGCAAAGCCCCAGGACCTCTACCCTAATGATAATTCTGGAAGCCTTAGGAATGTATTCTTAAGAATGTATGTGTCTAAGTCTAGGCCCCTGCACCTCTGCAACTCTCCTCTCCAGAGCTAGAGATCATCGTTCTCTAGTCAACTTCACTCTCATTCCATTGTTCTACTACTTTTTTCTTTTGTCTCTATTATCATCCCTGGAAAACCAGGAGTGTTTCTCTGTTCATAACAAGGAAACTATATGTCATGAAAAGGGTACTAAGCTTAAAGTCAAAAGGCCTACATTCCAATTTCGACTCTACTATCTTCTAGCTATACATAGCTTTCTAAATATTGTCTATAAAGTAATGATAAAAAAAAGTACAACTCACAATGATGTGTTGAAGGATCAAATAATATGACATATATTAAAAATACTTTTTAAATAAAGTACAAATTTCTGGTATCAAGATAACAGAGTGAGGAAGTAGCTCTCTGAAGCCCTTCAAATTCCACTCCAAACTAGAAAACTGTCTCAGAATTGATCTAGGAGCAGGGAAGCAGCTTACCAGTCTGGCAGGAAAGATCTATCCTCTTGGAAAGGGAGAGGAACAAGGGTCAAAAACAGCCACAGCAGCAAGCCTTACAACAGGGGGCCTGGGGCAATCCACTAGTGAGGCCCCAACCACCCGCAAGTCAGTAGCTCCCTAGTCTATGAAGCACAGCAAGGTCCCACCCAATTGACCCCAACCCCAGAACAAACCACTAGTGAGGCCTAGTTCCTATTGCTGACCAGTAGTGAAACCTTGCCCTATGGCTAATATCAAGACCATGCCCCTGGGGCCTACCAGCTAAGGGATCTTGTTTCCACAGAAATCTGGCAGTAAGGCCTCCAGGCCTACCCACCAGAAGGACTCTGTTGCCATAGCAACCCAGCATCAAAGCCCCATCCCTGGAGCAGGCTAGCAGCTAAACTCCATACCTAGGAGAGACCAACAGGATGCCCCCCACCCCACTCCAATATGAGCAGAAGGGAAGCCTACCCTCCAGAGAAAGCAAGCAGCTAAGTGAAGTTCAGTGAAAGACTGCAGTAAGACCCAGAGCCTCAGCACAAAGAAGATTGAGACAGTGCAGGACCAGAGCTCAACTCTCATATGAAAACACTAAATCACAAACAAAGGCAGAAACAATGAACAAGAAACAAAAACAAGAAACAAAAAAGGTTGCTACTGGAAAGTTAGTATGGTGATAGGGGGAATGAAGGCATAAAATTAGAAGAGGACAGTAGTGTCAAAATGGTTGCATGTGAAGCCTCAAAGAAAAATGTAATTTGGTCTCAGACCCAAAAACAATTCCTCAAAGAGCTTAAAAAGGATTTTATAAAACAAATTAGAGAAGCAGGAGAAAAATAGTAGGAGGAACCAAAATAGAGAAAGAAAAATCATAGAGCAATTTCCCTAATGAATATTTTTGTTAGATTCAATTATTATTTTTAGTTAATTTATTTACTTTTAGTTTTCAACATTTACTTCTATAAGTTTTAAATTTTCCCCTCCCCTACAAGACAACCTGCAATCTGTTATTGGCTTTACATATACATTCCTATTAAACATATTTGTAAATTAGTCATGTTGTAAAGAAGAATTATAATGAATGGGAGAAACCATGAGAAAGAAAAAACAAAACAAAATAAAACAGTGGACTTTGCTATGCATTCAGACTCCACAGCTTTTTGCTGGATATGGACAGCATTTTGCATTATGAGTCCTTTGGAATTGTTTTAGGTCCTTGCATTGCTGAGAAGGGCTAAGTCTATCAAAACCAATCATCACACACTGTGGCTATTACTGTGTACAACGTTCTCCTGGTTCTGCTAACTTCACTTAGCATCAGTTCATAAAAATCTTTCCAGGTTTTTCTGAAGTCCACCTATTCATTCTTTATTATATCACGATAGTATTCCATTACATTCATATGCTACAACTTGTCCAGCCATTCCCCAATTGATGGGCTTCCCTTCAATTTTCAGTTCTTGGACATCACAAAGAGAGCTGCTACATTTTTGTGCGTGGGGCCTATTCCCATTTTTATGATCTCTTTAGGAGAAGTGGTATTGCTAAAAGTGGTATTGCTAGGTCAAAGGAATGCACATTTTTATAGCCCTTTGGGAATAGTTCCAAATTGTTCTCCAGAATGTGTGGATCAGCACACAGCTCTACCAACAAAAAATGAGTGTTCCAACTCTCCCACATCTTCTCCAACATTTATCAGCTTCCTATTTTATCATGTTAATCAATCTGATAGCTGTGATGTGGTACCTCAGAGCTGTTTTGATTTACATCTCTCTAATCAATGGTGATTTAGAGCATTTTTTCATATGACTATAGTTAGCTTTTAATTTCTTCCTCTGAAAACTGCCTGTTCATATCCTTTGATCATTTATCAGTCGGGGAATGTCTTACATTCTTGTAAATTTGACTCACTTCTCTATAATATTTTAGAGTTGAGGTCTTTCTTACTGAATGAGCTGTAAAAATTCTTTCCCAATTTTCTGTTTCCCTCCTAATTTTGGTTTCATTGGTTTGGTTTGTACAAAACTTTTTCAATTTAAGGTAATCAAAATTATCCATTTTGCATTTCATAAAGATCTCTATCTCTAGTTTTGGTCATAAATTCCTCCATTCTCCATAATTCTGACAGATAAACTATTCCTTGCTCCCCCAATCTGTTTATAGTATCAGTCTTTATCTCTAAAATATGTACACATTTGGACTTTATTTTGTTACACAGTATCATCAGATGTTGGTCTAGGCCCAGTTTCTGCCATACTATTTTGCAGTTTTCCCAGCAGTTTTTCTTAAATTGTGAGTTCTTATCCCAGAAGCTGGACTCTGGGTTTATCAACCAATAGATTGCTATAATCATTGACTGCTGTGTCTTGTGTACCTAACCTATTCCTCTGATCTACCCCTATATTTCATAGCCAGTACCAAGTGGTTTTGATAATTGCTACTTTGTAACACAATTTCAAATCTGCTATGGCTAGTACACCTACCCTAGCATTTCTATTCACTAATTCCTTTGATATTCTGGAACTTTTCTTCTTCCAGATGTATTTTATTATTTTTTTTCTTGCTCTACAAAATAATTTTGGTAATTTGATAGCTATGGCACTGAATAAATAAATTAATTTAGGTAGAATTCTCATTTTTATTTTCTCTTGGTCTACCCATGAGCTACTGATATTTTCCCAGTTATTTGGATCTGCCGTTATTTGTGTGAAATATGTTTTATAATTGTGTTCATATAGTTCCTGTGTTTGTTTTGGCACATAGACTCACAAATATTTTATAATGTCTACACCAACTTTAAATGGAATTGCTTTTTCTATTTCTTGCTATTGAGCATTATTAGTAATATATAGAAATGCTGAGGATTTATGAGGGTTTATTCTATATCCTGCTACTTTGATAAAGTTGTTTATTATTTTAAGTAATTTTTTCACTTGATTCTCCAGGATTCTCTCAGTATGTCTTCATATCATCTGCCAAGAGTGATAACTTAGTTTCTTTTTGCCTGTTCTACTTCCTTCAATCTCTTTTTCTTCTCTTACTGCTAAAGCTAACATTTCCAGTACTATATTGAATAACAGTAATGATAACGAACATTCTTATTTCACCCTCATATAATATTTCTTGATGATTTTAGGTAGATGCTACTTATTTTAAGGAAGGCTCCCTTTATTCTTATGCTCTCTAGTGTTTTTAATAGAATTTGGTGTATTTTGTCAAAAGCTTTTTCTCCATCTATTGAGATAATCACATGGTTTTAGTGAGTTTTGGTGTTGATATGATCAATTATGTTGATAGTTTCCTAATATCACATCAGGCTTGCATTTGTGGTATAAATCATGTCTGGTTAGAGTGTATTATTCTTGTGATAATTGCCTGTAATCTTTTTACTAAAATTTTATTTAAAATTTTTGCATCTATATTCATTAGGGAAATTGGTTTATAATTTTTTTCTCTGATTTAGCTCTTCCTTGTTTGGGTATCAGTACCATATTTGTATTGTAAAAATAATTTGGTCAGACTTCTTCACCAATTAGTCTATATGTATTGTAATTAATTGCAATGTAATGATAATTTAAATGGGGATGTAATTTGAATGAGATCTTTCCTATTCATTAATAGGCCCATGTGACCTGCCTGGGTCACATGGAAATCTGAATCACTTGAGTCCGTTGGTCCTTAGGTGCTTGCAGTTGTATATTGTAGTGGTAGCATTTGACCCAGTGCTGAGCTGAAGGCAATGTGTGCTGTTGTTGGTGCTTGCCGTCTCCTCAACCCTGGGGCTCAGGATCTGCTTTTGGTCCACTGAGGTGGGGACTGTTGCTGGCCTACTAGGACACTTCCCACCCTGTACTGGTCCCCTTCAGCCACAACAAGAGGGAGCTTTCACTTTAATCCCCTAGCCTCCCAAACCAGAGCTAAAAGATTACTGTATACCCTGTCTCTCTCCTTGCTGAGCTACTCCAGGATTTTTCTTAGGACATATCCTCTGGGTTTTTCAAGGTGAAAGGAGGGTGAGAGTAGTAATGTTTACTCTACCATTTGGTTCTCACAAATTTAAATAGGTCATTTCCAAATATTTAGTCTGTACACTGATAGTCCCAGAAGTAACTGCTGCCATAGCCACCACAGGGCCCATGAAGGCCCAAACTTCTCTCTCACTCAGCTCCGACAGAGCCCCCCTCCCCGACCCCCACTCCTGTACCAAGAGGTCTAGGAGTTATCACTGCTGTAAGCATTTCAGTCCACTGGGGTCTGCTCTGGCCTCACTATGATTGGGTCTGTAGCAGTTTAGCCTACATCCTAGACTGCACTGCTCTCCCAACCTGGTACAACCCACCCCTCCTGTCCACCCTTGAGGTTGTCCTTGACTGGAAATCTACCACACTCTGTCTCTGTGGATTCCACCTGTCTAAAGTTGTTCCGAATCATTTTTTAGAAGTATTTGAAAGAGTTTGTTAGAGAGCTCATTTGAATCCCTGCTTTCACTCTGTTATCTTGGTCCTGCCCTCTAATGAATATTGGTGCAAATAGAAAATTACAAGTAATGAGATTATCACAACATATCACACGTATCATATATTATGACAAGGTGAGATTTACATGAAGAATGCTGAGTGTTTCATTACTAGGAAAATTATCAGCAAAATTGACAACATCAACAACAAAACCAACAAAAATCATATGATTATCTCAATAGATGTGGAAAATGCCTTTAAAAAATATAGTTTCCTTTCCTGTTTAAAAAAAAAAACTCTAAGAAGCATAGGAATTAGTGTAACTTAACTTAAAATTATATGTACAGAGGACAAGCTAGAAGCCTTCCCAATACAATCAGGGGTGAAACAAGGGTGTCCATTATCTCATCTATTATTTACTATTGTTCTAAAAATGCTAGCTATAGCAATACAAGAAGAAAAAGAAGTTAAAGGAATTAGAAGAGGCAATGAGGAAACAAAACCTTTACAGATGATATACAAGATAAGCGGAAAAACTCTTTGAGAACTCGTCTGGATGAGGTCTGGCCCCAGCTCTGGGAAAGAGAAGGAGAAGGTGGCTGCAGCATCAGTGGCAGCAGCAAGAGGGGCAGCTGCTTCCAGAGCTCCTGGCCCACACAAACAGTGGCAGATCAAGCAGCTGATACAAAATCCCTGAAGGCTAGGACAATACATACACATTCACCTCCATCCTCACTGGAAGCAGAATCCTACCTTGGCAAAAAGTTAGAAAGTCAAATATTTGACTGGGAATGTGAGCAAACAGTGTAAAAAAAAAAAAAAACAACTCAGACTATAGAATCTTACTTTGGAGACAAAGAAGATCAAAACATACCAGAATAAGAAAAGAAAGTCAAAGCTCCTACATCAAAAGTCTCCAAGAAAACTATGAATTGGTATCAGGGCATGGAAGAGTTCAAAAAGAATTTTTGAAATCAATTATAAGGAACAGAAGAAAAATTGGGAAGAGAAATGAGAGCAATGCAAGAAAATCGTGAAAATTGAGTCAACAGTTTTCTAAAGGAGACTCAAAAAAAAATGCTGAAGAAAATAACACCTTAAAAAGAGACTAACTCAAATGGCAAAAGAGGTCTAAAAAACTAACAAGGAGAAGAATGCCTTAAAAAATCAGAATTGGCCAAATGGAAAAGGAGGTTGAAAAACTCACTGAAGAAAATAATTCCTTCAAAATCAGAATGGAACAAATGGATGCTAGTGACTTTATGAGAAATAAATAAATTATAAAACAGAAGTAAAAGAATGAAAAGATAGAAGACAATGTGAAATATCTCATTGCAAAAACCACTGACCTGAAAAATGTACCCAGAAGAGATAATTTAAAAATTACTGACTACCTGAAAGCCATGATCAAAAAGAAAGAGCCTAGACATCATCTTTCAAGAAATGGTCAAGGAAAACTGCCCTGATATTTGAGAAGCACAGGGTAAAATAGAAAGGGAAAGAATTTACCAAAATCCTCTTGAAAGACTTCCCCAAAGGAAAACTTCTAGGAATACTGTAGCCAAATTCCAGAGATCTCAAGTCAAAGAGAAAATATTGCATGCAGCCAGAAAGAAACCATTCCAGTATGGGGAAATAGAATCAGGATAACATAAAATCTAGCTGTTTCTACATTAAAGGTTTGAAGGGCTTGGAATATATTCCAGAGTTCAGAGGAGCTTGGATTAAAACCAAGAGTCAGCAAAACTAAGTATAATACTTCAGGGGGGAAAATGGAATTTAAATGAAAGAGAAAAATTTCAAGCATTTTGGATGAAAAGATGAGAGCTACATACAAATTTGAACTTCAAATATCAGAATCAAGAGAAGCATGAAAAGGTAAACAGGAAAGAGAATCATAAGAGACTTATTAAAGTTGAACCATTTACATTCCTACATGGAAAGATGATATTTGTAACTCATGAGTTACTCAGTATTAGGGTAGTTGGAAGAAATACAGACAGACAGACAGACAGACAGACAGACAGACAGACAGACAGACAGATAGATAGATAGATAGATAGATAGATAGATAGATAGATAGATAGATAGATAGATAGATAGACAGACAGACAATAACTATCAAAACGATCTGGTACTGGCTAATAAATATAGTGGTGCATCAGTGGAATAGATTAGGTCCACATTGCATTATAGTAAATGACCATAGTAACTGATTGTATGATAAACCCAAAGATCCAAGCTTTTGGAAGAAAATTTCATTATTTGACAAAACCTGCTTGGAAAATTTGAAAACAGTATGGCAGAAACTATATATTGTCTGACATCTAACATTGTATATCAAGATAAGGTCAAAATAGATATTTAATTTATGCATAAAGGGTGATACTATAAGCAAATTAAAAGATCATGGAGTAGGTTATCTATCAAATTTATGGATAATGAATGAATTTAGGGTCAAAGAAGGTATAGAAAGCATTACAAAATGTAAAATAGATGATTGTAATTACATAAAATTAAAAAAAAATTGGTACAAACAAAACTGAAGCAACCAAAATTTTAAGAAAAACAGAAAACTTGGGAATATTTTGCATCAAGAATATCTGATAAGTATCTCCAAATGTCGAGAATAGAGTCAAATTTATAGCAATACAAGTCATTCCCTAATTGATAAATGGTCAAAAGATATGAACAGGAAGTTTTCAGACAAAGAAATCAAAGCTCTCTATACTCATATGAAAAAATGCTCCAATTCACTATTCATCAGACAAATGTGAATTACAACAATGTTGGGGGAATACCCCACACGTGTCAGAGTGGCTAATAAGACCAAAAAGAAAACACTGAGTGTTGAAGAGGATGTGGGGAAACTGGTACAGGAATTCACTGTTGGTGGAGTTGTGAACTAATCCAACAATCTGAAGAACAGTTTGGAACTGTGCCCAAAGGGCTATAAAACTATGCACACCCTTTGATTCAGCAATACCAATACCACTGCTAAGTCTACTCCCCAAAGACATCCAAAAAAAAGAGGAAAGGACCTCTTTGTACAAAAATATTTATAGAAGTTCTTTCTGTGATGGCTAAGAATTAGAAATTGAAGTGATGCCCATCAATTGGGGAATGCCTAAACAGGTTATATGGTTGTAATGGAATAATATTGTGCTATAAGAAATGACAAGCAGGATAATTTCTGAAAAACCTGAAAACACTTCCATGAACTAACGCATACTGAAATGAACAGAACCAGGAGAATGTTGTTCATAGTAACAGCAATATTGTTTTATGATGAATTGTAAATGCTTTAGTTATTCTCAGCTATACAATGATCCAAGACAATCCCAAAGGACTAATGATGAAGCATACTTTCTGCCTCCAGAGAAAGATCTGATATTGATTGAGTATTGACTGAAGCATTTTCTATTTTCTTTCTTTTTTCTCTTTCATATGAGTCTTCTTGTACAAAATGAGTAATATGTAAATGCTTTTCATAATTGTACATATATATAGCTTATATCTGATTGCTTACCATCTCAGGGAGGGGAGAGGACAGGGATAGAAGGAGGGATAGAATTTGGAACTCAAACCTGTCTTTTTTCCTGTACAGCTATTGGACTGGCACATCAATAGCCAATTTCCACTCTTAGCACCCTCTTAATGGCCTTTGGCTTAGGTAGCCTAAGCCTGTGTCGCTTACCTTGCATTTAGATTCCATGCCCATAGGCAGTCATTGAATCTTTTGGGGGTTGAATTTTCTTCATCCATAAAATATATGCATCAATAGAGACAATCTGTAATGTCTTTATTTTTATATTTATTCTGTTAAAGCTTTGACCACATGAATGTAAGCACTCAGTCTAATGACATAAATCACAACCCACCCATTCCTGTCTAATTTTTGACTATGTCCTTCCATAAACCTATCTCCCAATTCACTAGAGACCTTCCTTCTGTTATCTTGGCTTTGCATGGGTTACTACTGGAACATGAGGGATGCCACTTGGCTATTCCTTTCTCATTATGATTGGACAATTGTTTTTTTTTTTTTCTAGTTACATTTTTATAACACCTTTTACTCTGCTTCTACTGTATAATTCCTCATGTGTAATATGTTGCAGCCTACTTTTCCCCAATATGAACCTCTCCATGGACATTTAGATAACCTGTAACTTCAGTTCTTCAATGACTGATATTACATGCCTCAAAACTATACAACATCACTGGAAATACATTACTATTAAATCAATGGGCTTTCATTTCAAGAACTTAAGGTTATTAAAAGAACTTTGCATTTCCCCAAAATCATCCAGCTTGCTATCTCCCTCACTCAGATTACTTACAGAACCAAAATTATTTTCTTGTATACAACTATCCGATGCTTCCAACCAGATGTTTCACTAGGTGTCATTGTCAATATGAGATCTTAATTTCTGTCTTTCTCCTGCCCACCTCAAACAATAAAATCTATGGCCTAGTATTTCTAGTAGGGTTTATCGTATTCTAAGAACAAAACTTTATAAACACTACAAAGTCATCCAGTCTTCTCATTTGTTTACAAAATAGCATCTTACCTTCAACCACAAGGAGGGAGTAATATAGAGTAGAGGCAGTGCTGGATTTGGAGTCTGAGTATTTGTTTAGAATCATTCCACTGCTACTTACTCACCTGTATGGTTTGGGGTTAGTGACTCCCCACTTAGAACTCTCATTTTCTCATTATCAAACTAATAGGGTAGAAAACATTGACTAGGCTACACTGATGCCTACCCTTCCAGTGGGGCCTGAACCAGATTAAAATGTAGTTGAGAAATATATAACAAAATAAATAAAGATACATTAAGACATAGATAATGTTAACATGTGGTTTTCTAAGTCAATATGAGACTAACAGGGGTCCTTATGTGCAGTTTATGAGATTAGATGACTTCTGAGATTGCTTCCAAAGCTAAATCCACTATTCTATGATCCTGGAAAGAAGGGAAAACTGAAGCCTTTCACTTCTTCAAAGATTTAAAAGTATTAGAATGCTGACTGGGCCTGAGAGTAATCACTCTGCATGATTTGCTTTTTAGACACAGGGGTCAAAATGACTTTCCCAAAGGCTGACTTTTCCCAGGGGCTACCTATTATGCCTAAGCCCTCAACATATAAATAATTGAATTAGTCCACATTAACAATCATCAATGGTAAAAGTACACTGAACATAAAGAAAGCACCTAAAATAATGTTTTTGAACCAGCTGCTAAATTAAGTAATGTGTTTGTTTTATTGCATATTTGCATAATAGGGCAAACTAGAACCTCTCCCTAACAGATGTGCTGGTGGCAGGGAGATTTGATTACTGGCTTCTGTTATTAATCACTGCACAAATCTTAAATGATTTGTTTCTACAGTTTGATCAATTTACATCTGAGTCCTTGCATTTATGCACACAATGTAGGGATAAAACATCTGTTCACACCTTAAACAGGGGCATTCTCATAAAGGGCTCGAAGTTGTGTTTACTGAGGTACAAGATCCATTGGCTAAAGACTGACTCTGTCTCAAAGATTTGATTATTCCTAATTAGGCTAATTAATAGCTGAAAGTCAATTTGTCATCTCCTTAATACCCATATTAGGGGTGCTAGATTTTTTTGGCCAGGAGGTTGCCAGAAAGACCAAGAAAAAACAAAGTGATTTGGATTTTATAATGTAAGAAATCAAAATTAACACTTAATGGGGGATACATTATTCTGTTCATCAATAACACAAAATGTCATTTTGGAGAATTACAGTGTTATAATATTATTGAGGAAGAATTCCCTTAGTTAACATTTTTAGTTTGACTGGGTTTTTTATTTTAAATTCAACATTTTCTAATCTCATATCTATAGTTTCCATTGAAATTTTAAATAGATGTGATATATTTTATGATGATGAATACTAATAAATAACAAATCAAGGCAACAAAAATATTTTTTCCTTCATTCCCAATTAAACATGGTAAATGCATTGGTTTTACACATAAATGTTCTTCTTCCCTAGAGCCTTTTGTATCAGTATTGCAAAATATGATCTATTTCTTTATTCTTTTTTTTAACAAATAATCATTTGAGATATCCAGAAATTGAGTTTACATTTCAACATGACATTTCTATTCTTTTTTCCACATACCCTCTAGTTTTTAAGGAGAAGGTCCCCTTCAGAGACATACTAAACTACATTATATTTCCTCTAGAAGGAGATAAGCTTCTTAAGGGCAAAGACTATTTCTTTTTACTCCTTTTTGGATCCTTAGCTTGGAGCACAGTAACTGACAAATAGTGGGTGTTCAATAAATATTTGTAGAATGGAACTAGGATGATAAACTTAAAGGTCACCAGTTCAACTACGTTTTGCAAATAAGTGAGTGAAAAGATGAAATCAACTTTCATAGTTATTAAGGACAGAGCTGGTTTTTTTTGGCAAAGATCTTTTTATTTTTATTCTAGTACTCTTTTCCATGTACTCTGCTACCTCCAAAATTTGAGGATTTGGAGATATACACTTCTGTGTCTTTTACAATGCTATAAATCTACATATTGTGTGTATTTATATATATATATATATATATACATATATATATATATGTGTGTGTGTGTGTGTGTGTGTGTGTGTGTATGTATGTATGCACATGAAAACACACATTTGTGTTTCTTATATGTATGTATACATTTATATGTATATGTGTGTGTGTATGTATCATTCTGGAATTCTTTCAATTAGTTCTTCAATTTGTCCTCTGTGGACAAAGAGAACTAAATAAAATCCCAAATAAGTAATTTCTGAAACCACATTAAGACTTTGTTTTTAATACCTGTTTAAAAAAAATTAAAATGTATATTTTTGCTCAGTCAGACACACTAGAGTTCTGGTTGAATTCATTGCCTTTTTACAGTTCATTTTGGGAGCTAATGAAGCATCACATATTGGTTTCAAATTCAAAGCATATGTAGTCACTGAGGCATTTTTTCTTTATATAGGCTGGTCTCACAAGGAGCCCCAAATGTGATCATCTTAGAAAATACAATTTAGTCAAATACTAAAAACAAAACAAAACAAAACAAAAACTTTCCCCTCCCTAGATGATGGAAAATATTCTTTTTTGAGTTGCCTACTAGAATATAAACTGCCTGAAAATCACACGGGAGCAGATGAAAATATATTAAAGAACTTGCATGTCGAAGTCCATGAAAGGCAGTGAGCAAATTTGGATAAATGCACTGAGGTCCCCAGGAAGGAAAAATGAGTTAAAAGACAATGTGAAAAGATGCCGAAGAGGTTAATATAATCCAGACAGCAAACTTAACAGCATTACAGATCCAGAGTCTTCTCCAAAGTCATTAGCACCATTGCCGGGGGTGTCTGCCAAAGAGCCAGATGTCACTCTGCCGTAACTTGGCATCTGATGGCTGTCATTTACAAGAGAGAAGCGAGCAAGGGAGTGCTACAATTAGGTGTTCTGAATGGATCCTCGTCTTCTGAATTATGATGGGGCTTTATTGGTGATTTCCTAAAAATGCTAAAATGTTGGTATATGCTGAACACATGCAAAGTAGAGGGATGGAGGAATGCTGGGTTATGGCTATACTACAGTCCCCTGGAAGCAGATATTTTAAAAAAAATTCCCTGGGGGGGAAAATATATATATGTATATATATATATATATATATACACATATATATATACATATATATATATATATATATATATATGTATACAGTATAAGTAATGGACAGAGGGAAGTGAGGGGAGATCTCTTCTTTAAATCTTCCTGCTCATTCTGGGAAAGGTGGTTGTCCAAACTCAGAACATCAAACTATATAACTACCTTACGTTGTAGTTTCAGACTGTTGGTGGAAGATCCTCTTATTCATACTGGGCTCAAAAAGGGAGGACTGATATTCTGAGAACTCAGAAGGAGTATCAGAAACCACACTGCCACAACATTTTCACATCTAAATGTGTGCCAAGGGTTCCACTCCTACAGTTTTGAAAGTTCTCAACAACCTCTGCCAGCTACCAGGCTACCAAACTACCAGTAAGCTAATTCAAGTCTTTGCCCCGGGCAAGGAGAAGCACATTAAAGTTGAGAGCTGAGAATCCAGAGAATACATGAAAAGTTGTGGGAGTAGGTGGTTAGAAGTCAAGCTGGGGAGTAACATCATTCTTTTTTCTCTATGGAGAAGTACATTTTTAGTGAGACTGCCAGTGCAAAGGGAACACTCATGTCCATTGACCAATTCCAAAGTTCCCTTTGGAATCACTATATAAAAATCCTTGGTGACAATATATCCAGTGGTACTAGAGAATTTCATTAGAGAATAGCTCTTAATTTGTTAAAGGGACATGTGTTGTGCTTATGATAACTGAGTTTACTGTATAGGAAGTAAAGATTGAATGAGAGCATATTTGAAAATGAATACTTCTTGCCAAACTCACAAAAAGTGAGAACGATTTTGGGGGCTGCTTTAGTAAGCATTTTTATTTCATTTCTTCTATAACTGTCCTTAAGTGTGGAAGGGTAGAACCTTGTGTGATGACCCTGGCAAAGTCATTTAATCATCTTGGGCCTCTCATCTGAAAAAAAGAAGAGGTTGGATTAGATTTGTGGTGTTATACTTAAGTAGAAATGAGGGGCCACAATGTAAGGATCCCTTCAGGGCCACATATTACCTTATAAAATCACTTATTAACATCTTAGTTCTATTGGATTTTTATTTATTTTGCTTACTATTTCTTAATTACCGTACATATTAATATGATTTGGGCCACAGTTGGCCTTTGACACCTCTGAACTGGATGGCCTCTGACCCCCTTTCTTCTGACTCTGAATCTATGATTCTGTTATTTTATTCTCCTGGACAAGTCCCTTAGATGTTGTATGCTTTGGGCAGTTCCCCTGAACTTATCTCCTATCTTCAGTCATAGATGAGCAACTTGAATGGAGAGAGTTTCCACACATTGAGGAAATCAGAGTTACTTTGGAAGTTAATTTTCTTTATGGTCAAATGATAATTTGAAAAATACCTACCCTAACCCTTTTCCTCTTCTCTTTCCCTCTCAACAAACATTATTCCAATGGTCTCTGAATCTCTGACTGTGTAGAATTCTGGAAGTTGGAATGGTAACTTTATTATATATTTTAAAAGAATAGCAAGTTATACATAATATATTTGCAGTTTCATGTGCAATAATTTTTTATTATAATATGTTATAGCAATGCTTATTTCTCTATAAACTAAAAATAAATTAAATCAATGTAAAAAAACAAAAAAGTTACTAACCATTACCTGAATTTCACCATCTCTGCAAAGATTCATGGAACAACCCCAATTTGAAGTTATCATTTCAGTATCATTAGCATTAAAGCATCTATTGAGCACCTACAATATGCAGGATATATTCCAGAACTTGTGGATATGAGGAGACATAGTACCAGGCTTAATGGTCTTCTGGTCTAATTGAGAAGTTCGAAATGTAGCTTAAAGATAAGTAATGAAACAAGGCATCACATGTTAGGGCTAAGTGAAAGGTGCAATTGATCAATGCTATTAGAGATTCTAAGAGGAGAACTGTAAAAATGAGATAGGAAGGCATAGATTCTTGAAGGAAATGGGATTTCCTATAGGCCTCAAAGGAAGGGGAAAGGAAAAGAGTAGGAGAAAGTATTTATACAGTATCTGGTATGTGGTAAGTGCTTTATGAATATAATTTCATTTGATCCTCACAACAGCCGTGGTGCTGTTATTATCCCCATTTTACAGCTGAGGGAATTGAGGCAGTTAGAGGTTAAACAGCTTGCTCAGGGGCTCATAGCTAGTAAGTATGGGGCTGCATTTGAACTCAGGTCTTCCTACCTACCTGCCTCTAAAAGCAAAGTAGAATTTAGAAAATTCCAAGAAGAGGGAGGAAGTTTCACACAGAGTAGGAACAGAAGGTCTTGAGGGAGAGTGGGTTTTGAGAGAAAGTCAATGAATTTGGTTTTAGATGTGTTAAGTTTTGGATGACATCTGGATGTCTTTTTAACTCAGGTAGCATTGACTATGCCATTCATTTGAAAACTAATCAGGTGCTATCTAAGGACATTTGATCTATTGTAACTAAATCTGGTATCATTAGCTTATCATAAGATTTTTTGTTTAATTACCATTATTAGATTATGAGTTTTTTTAGAGGAAAGATCATGCCTCCATGTTCTTCCATGCCATCTAAGGCACTTCCTTGTGCACATTCAAATGCTAAAGTGAATCTGTGGTCTCACTAATGTGTGTATTCACTCCAGGGATATAAATTGCAATCTATTAATGCCAGCCCATTCTATGAGACTCTTGCCTACATCTTCCCATATGCTCTCTACAGGGGATGTGTCCAACATGACCTCTTTGCTTTGTCTTGATTTTGTGAAGTCACCACTTCAGCATGTGGGCTGCCCATCTGCTATACCTCATATTTACCACATAATCCACTCATATTCCATTTCATATGTGCATTTCTTTGATTATAGCTTTGTGGTAGCTAATTAAATATCTGTTTACTTAATTTGTTTCCTAGAGTTCCCAATTAGAAAATACCTTGGAGGGTACCTAGTCCAAACCCTGCATTAAATAGGTTAGAAGCCTGAGGTCAGCCAAGATTAAGTCACTTGCCTAAATGCCACTAATTATCAGGTTACAAAGCTGGGATTTAAATCTATGTCTTGTGGTTTTGTAATTTAAATCTATGTCTTGTGATTTTCTTTTTACCTAGTGCTGCTTCTACCATACCTTACTGTCTTCATATGTACCATATTTATTATGATGTTACTAGTTAGTTCAAAATCATCCTTGGGCTCTTTCTCTCCCTATGGACATTTGTAAAAAATAAAAACTTTCTGCAATACCAGCATGCCTGACACACTGATAAGTCTGACTTTCGAAGTCTGGAACATCATTCCCAGAGGTAACATTACCTTGTTCAACGTGGCCACTGGGGAGGGAACCAGGAATAACGGGATCGAACTGTGACAAAATGATGTCTAGGTTAAGTATTAAGAGACACTGAGAATCAGGTCATTTAAACACAGGAAGAGTTTCCTTTGGGAGATCCTGGAAACATCTTCATTTGGAAGTGTTTTTTTGAGAATACCTGAGACCTAAGCTTAACAACTTTGGACATCATCTCACCGAAGGTGACTGAGTGTTTTTCTTCTCTCTCAACACTGACTGATAAGGAAGTAAGTGCCCATTGTTTCTGGTGCACTGAAACTTTGGACCCCTCATGATCCAGAAAGAAATTCAAGCAATTTCCTGTTCTCTAGAGTTTTGGTTTTTGTTTCTTTAGTATTTTTTTCAAGCTAAATGTCTCTAGTGATGTGGGAAGAAATAGTTATCTAAAAATTCACAAACATCATCCCTAATATTGACAGTCCACGGTGAGTTTTGAGGCTTTACCTAAGTAATTTTTTAAGAAAGAAATCAGGAGGAATAAGGTGTGCATCGTTTGCAGGCTGTAGGTTAATTAATAACAACTGAGAACCTGTGACAACCAACCAAAAGGAGACCCATATAGTGAGGATTCATTATTGGCCATGCAACATGTAATGTAAAGTGGAGTTAGAGGGTAAAGGGGGAAACTCAGAGATACTAACTCTGGGCATCTTAAAGAAACCTGAGTTGTGCTATCCATCTTGTCAATTACACTCAAGATCCCTGAAGATTTTTAAAAATCTATTCTGCAGCTAAAGTCTCTATGTATGTTGGCTCCTTCAATTAGTCTGAGTTCCTTAAAAACAAAGACTGCCTTGTTTTCATTTTGTATCTCTAAAGTTTAGCACAACCCTTGGCACATGGTAATTCCTTAAAATATGCTTATTCTTTCTTTCATTCATTTATTCACTCATTAATTCATTCTCACTTTAAATTTAGTGTTCCAGCTATACATAACATTTACGGAATAATGTCTCAAATACTTCCAAAACATGGTACCAGATTTCTCTCTACTCTTTTAGACTCACCCAGGATGCTCCCTATGACCTAGTCCAAAGAAAATATGTCCAATAATATGACAAATCATGGAACTGCTTGTTTGGCAAAGAATGACAGAAAACTGAATATGAATCACTCAATCAACAAACTCCTATTTTGTGTTTGACACTATACCAATCACTGGACAAATGGAGACAAAAATTAAATAATCCATTCCCTCAAGAAGCTTATATTTTATAGAAGGTGATTATATGAATATAAATGCATAGACAAAATAATTATAAAACATTCGGGAGAGAAGACACGGAGATCTAGGGCATCAGGAAAGATATTTTGTAGAAACTGGCATTTGAACTGTCTTGCATGAAATAATTTGAAGAGACCTAGAGATGAAAAAGACCTCCATTCTTTGGAGGATGGCCAGTGAAATGGTACAGAGATGCAAGAATTATATATAATGTGTGGAGGCATAGTAAATGGGAGAGAGCAATCATGTATTCAGTGCCTATGATATGGCAGACTCTATGCTCAGTGCTCTACAAATCATTTGATTCTCACAATAATTCCAGGAAGTAGGTGCTGTTATTATCACTATTTATCACTGAGAAAACTGAGGCAAATAAAGATTAAGTACCTAGGGTCACACAGCTAGCATGTGTATGCATCTGGATTTGAACTCAGGTTAGTGAATCCAAGCCCAGCTCTCTAACCACCATTCCAGCTAGCTGTCTCCCATAAAAAGAAGAGTTTGACTATTAGTGTTGTGCTGGACTCCAGAATCCTGCTAGTTCAAGTTCTATGTAATTCTGAATAAGACACTCATTTATCATTGAACAGCTAACAAAAAGAGTTTTACTTAGCCCTAACATAACAAGATATACAACAAGGATACAGTAGCACTTAGCCTTCTGTAGATGTGACCTTCCTTATTTACATGTGGAAATGCATCTGTTCCACAGGATTGCATATAGTAACTTAATGTGGTCTTCAGCACTAGCCAAAAGTCCAATTTGGGTATCTACAAGACTTGAAGGAAAGCAACCGCAGGTGACCAGAAAGCCATGTCAAGAAAGCCAGAGGCTACCAAGAAGCTACTTCAAGGGAAGCACCTTTTGAGGCTTGCCCCATTCCTAGGTCAATCAAATCCTGACTTCATTACATTTAAGGGAAATTGTGGTTGTTCAGTAGTTTCTGTTTCTTCATGACACCATTTAGGTTTTTTGTGCAAGAGTGATTTGACTTTTCCTTCTACAGCTCATTTTACAGATAAGGAAACTGAGAAGTGGAGAGTTAAGTGACTTGCCCAGGGTCCCAGAGCTGATGAATGTCTTGAGTCTGATTTAAACTTTGGAAAATTAAGCTTCCTGACTCCAGACCCAGCACTCTATTCAGTGTGTCCCCTAGT